>NW_027142814.1:0-148635 GCF_026170545.1 Melanerpes formicivorus
AGGCAGTCAAAATGATCCTTAGAATTCTTCCCTACCTTATTCCTGTGCTGAGATACAGGCTGCTCCAACCTGCTGTAAAATGCTTGATTTCGAGAGTGAGCGAAACTAATGAAAACATTGTTGGGGTAAAACCTAAAGGGAAAGACCTAGCACCAAATCCAATTTGCCATCTGATCTAACTTCTGGAGGCCGTCAAAATGATCCTTAGAATTCTTCCCTACCTTATTCCTGTGCTGAGATACAGGCTGCTCCAACCTGCTGTAAAATGCTTGATTTCGAGAGTGAGCGAAACTAATGAAAACATTGTTGGGGTAAAACCTAAAGGGAAAGACCTAGCACCAAATCCAATTTGCCATCTGATCTAACTTCTGGAGGCAGTCAAAATGATCCTTAGAATTCTTCCCTACCTTATTCCTGTGCTGAGATACAGGCTGCTCCAACCTGCTGTAAAATGCTTGATTTCGAGAGTGAGCGAAACTAATGAAAACATTGTTGGGGTAAAACCTAAAGGGAAAGACCTAGCACCAAATCCAATTTGCCATCTGATCTAACTTCTGGAGGCCGTCAAAATGATCCTTAGAATTCTTCCCTACCTTATTCCTGTGCTGAGATACAGGCTGCTCCAACCTGCTGTAAAATGCTTGATTTCGAGAGTGAGCGAAACTAATGAAAACATTGTTGGGGTAAAACCTAAAGGGAAAGACCTAGCACCAAATCCAATTTGCCATCTGATCTAACTTCTGGAGGCAGTCAAAATGATCCTTAGAATTCTTCCCTACCTTATTCCTGTGCTGAGATACAGGCTGCTCCAACCTGCTGTAAAATGCTTGATTTCGAGAGTGAGCGAAACTAATGAAAACATTGTTGGGGTAAAACCTAAAGGGAAAGACCTAGCACCAAATCCAATTTGCCATCTGATCTAACTTCTGGAGGCAGTCAAAATGATCCTTAGAATTCTTCCCTACCTTATTCCTGTGCTGAGATACAGGCTGCTCCAACCTACTGTAAAATGCTTGATTTCGAGAGTGAGCGAAACTAATGAAAACATTGTTGGGGTAAAACCTAAAGGGAAAGACCTAGCACCAAATCCAATTTGCCATCTGATCTAACTTCTGGAGGCAGTCAAAATGATCCTTAGAATTCTTCCCTACCTTATTCCTTGCTGAGATACAGGCTGCTCCAACCTGCTGTAAAATGCTTGATTTCGAGAGTGAGCGAAACTAATGAAAACATTGTTGGGGTAAAACCTAAAGGGAAAGACCTAGCACCAAATCCAATTTGCCATCTGATCTAACTTCTGGAGGCAGTCAAAATGAGTATTTGAATTCTTCCCTACCTTATTCCTGTGCTGAGATACAGGCTGCTCCAACCTGCTGTAAAATGCTTGATTTCGAGAGTGAGCGAAACTAATGAAAACATTGTTGGGGTAAAACCTAAAGGGAAAGACCTAGCACCAAATCCAATTTGCCATCTGATCTAACTTCTGGAGGCAGTCAAAATGATCCTTAGAATTCTTCCCTACCTTATTCCTGTGCTGAGATACAGGCTGCTCCAACCTGCTGTAAAATGCTTGATTTCGAGAGTGAGCGAAACTAATGAAAACATTGTTGGGGTAAAACCTAAAGGGAAAGACCTAGCACCAAATCCAATTTGCCATCTGATCTAACTTCTGGAGGCAGTCAAAATGATCCTTAGAATTCTTCCCTACCTTATTCCTGTGCTGAGATACAGGCTGCTCCAACCTGCTGTAAAATGCTTGATTTCGAGAGTGAGCGAAACTAATGAAAACATTGTTGGGGTAAAACCTAAAGGGAAAGACCTAGCACCAAATCCAATTTGCCATCTGATCTAACTTCTGGAGGCAGTCAAAATGATCCTTAGAATTCTTCCCTACCTTATTCCTGTGCTGAGATACAGGCTGCTCCAACCTGCTGTAAAATGCTTGATTTCGAGAGTGAGCGAAACTAATGAAAACATTGTTGGGGTAAAACCTAAAGGGAAAGACTTAGCACCAAATCCAATTTGCCATCTGATCTAACTTCTGGAGGCAGTCAAAATGAGTATTTGAATTCTTCCCTACCTTATTCCTGTGCTGAGATACAGGCTGCTCCAACCTGCTGTAAAATGCTTGATTTCGAGAGTGAGCGAAACTAATGAAAACATTGTTGGGGTAAAACCTAAAGGGAAAGACCTAGCACCAAATCCAATTTGCCATCTGATCTAACTTCTGGAGGCAGTCAAAATGATCCTTAGAATTCTTCCCTACCTTATTTCTGTGCTGAGATACAGGCTGCTCCAACCTGCTGTAAAATGCTTGATTTCGAGAGTGAGCGAAACTAATGAAAACATTGTTGGGGTAAAACCTAAAGGGAAAGACCTAGCACCAAATCCAATTTGCCATCTGATCTAACTTCTGGAGGCAGTCAAAATGATCCTTAGAATTCTTCCCTACCTTATTCCTGTGCTGAGATACAGGCTGCTCCAACCTGCTGTAAAATGCTTGATTTCGAGAGTGAGCGAAACTAATGAAAACATTGTTGGGGTAAAACCTAAAGGGAAAGACCTAGCACCAAATCCAATTTGCCATCTGATCTAACTTCTGGAGGCAGTCAAAATGATCCTTAGAATTCTTCCCTACCTTATTCCTGTGCTGAGATACAGGCTGCTCCAACCTGCTGTAAAATGCTTGATTTCGAGAGTGAGCGAAACTAATGAAAACATTGTTGGGGTAAAACCTAAAGGGAAAGACCTAGCACCAAATCCAATTTGCCATCTGATCTAACTTCTGGAGGCAGTCAAAATGATCCTTAGAATTCTTCCCTACCTTATTCCTGTGCTGAGATACAGGCTGCTCCAACCTGCTGTAAAATGCTTGATTTCGAGAGTGAGCGAAACTAATGAAAACATTGTTGGGGTAAAACCTAAAGGGAAAGACCTAGCACCAAATCCAATTTGCCATCTGATCTAACTTCTGGAGGCAGTCAAAATGATCCTTTGAATTCTTCCCTACCTTATTCCTGTGCTGAGATACAGGCTGCTCCAACCTGCTGTAAAATGCTTGATTTCGAGAGTGAGCGAAACTAATGAAAACATTGTTGGGGTAAAACCTAAAGGGAAAGACCTAGCACCAAATCCAATTTGCCATCTGATCTAACTTCTGGAGGCAGTCAAAATGAGTATTTGAATTCTTCCCTACCTTATTCCTGTGCTGAGATACAGGCTGCTCCAACCTGCTGTAAAATGCTTGATTTCGAGAGTGAGCGAAACTAATGAAAACATTGTTGGGGTAAAACCTAAAGGGAAAGACCTAGCACCAAATCCAATTTGCCATCTGATCTAACTTCTGGAGGCAGTCAAAATGATCCTTAGAATTCTTCCCTACCTTATTCCTGTGCTGAGATACAGGCTGCTCCAACCTGCTGTAAAATGCTTGATTTCGAGAGTGAGCGAAACTAATGAAAACATTGTTGGGGTAAAACCTAAAGGGAAAGACCTAGCACCAAATCCAATTTGCCATCTGATCTAACTTCTGGAGGCAGTCAAAATGATCCTTAGAATTCTTCCCTACCTTATTCCTGTGCTGAGATACAGGCTGCTCCAACCTGCTGTAAAATGCTTGATTTCGAGAGTGAGCGAAACTAATGAAAACATTGTTGGGGTAAAACCTAAAGGGAAAGACCTAGCACCAAATCCAATTTGCCATCTGATCTAACTTCTGGAGGCAGTCAAAATGATCCTTAGAATTCTTCCCTACCTTATTCCTGTGCTGAGATACAGGCTGCTCCAACCTGCTGTAAAATGCTTGATTTCGAGAGTGAGCGAAACTAATGAAAACATTGTTGGGGTAAAACCTAAAGGGAAAGACCTAGCACCAAATCCAATTTGCCATCTGATCTAACTTCTGGAGGCAGTCAAAATGATCCTTAGAATTCTTCCCTACCTTATTCCTGTGCTGAGATACAGGCTGCTCCAACCTGCTGTAAAATGCTTGATTTCGAGAGTGAGCGAAACTAATGAAAACATTGTTGGGGTAAAACCTAAAGGGAAAGACCTAGCACCAAATCCAATTTGCCATCTGATCTAACTTCTGGAGGCAGTCAAAATGATCCTTAGAATTCTTCCCTACCTTATTCCTGTGCTGAGATACAGGCTGCTCCAACCTGCTGTAAAATGCTTGATTTCGAGAGTGAGCGAAACTAATGAAAACATTGTTGGGGTAAAACCTAAAGGGAAAGACCTAGCACCAAATCCAATTTGCCATCTGATCTAACTTCTGGAGGCAGTCAAAATGATCCTTAGAATTCTTCCCTACCTTATTCCTGTGCTGAGATACAGGCTGCTCCAACCTGCTGTAAAATGCTTGATTTCGAGAGTGAGCGAAACTAATGAAAACATTGTTGGGGTAAAACCTAAAGGGAAAGACCTAGCACCAAATCCAATTTGCCATCTGATCTAACTTCTGGAGGCAGTCAAAATGATCCTTAGAATTCTTCCCTACCTTATTCCTGTGCTGAGATACAGGCTGCTCCAACCTGCTGTAAAATGCTTGATTTCGAGAGTGAGCGAAACTAATGAAAACATTGTTGGGGTAAAACCTAAAGGGAAAGACCTAGCACCAAATCCAATTTGCCATCTGATCTAACTTCTGGAGGCAGTCAAAATGATCCTTAGAATTCTTCCCTACCTTATTCCTGTGCTGAGATACAGGCTGCTCCAACCTGCTGTAAAATGCTTGATTTCGAGAGTGAGCGAAACTAATGAAAACATTGTTGGGGTAAAACCTAAAGGGAAAGACCTAGCACCAAATCCAATTTGCCATCTGATCTAACTTCTGGAGGCAGTCAAAATGATCCTTAGAATTCTTCCCTACCTTATTCCTGTGCTGAGATACAGGCTGCTCCAACCTGCTGTAAAATGCTTGATTTCGAGAGTGAGCGAAACTAATGAAAACATTGTTGGGGTAAAACCTAAAGGGAAAGACCTAGCACCAAATCCAATTTGCCATCTGATCTAACTTCTGGAGGCAGTCAAAATGATCCTTAGAATTCTTCCCTACCTTATTCCTGTGCTGAGATACAGGCTGCTCCAACCTGCTGTAAAATGCTTGATTTCGAGAGTGAGCGAAACTAATGAAAACATTGTTGGGGTAAAACCTAAAGGGAAAGACCTAGCACCAAATCCAATTTGCCATCTGATCTAACTTCTGGAGGCAGTCAAAATGATCCTTAGAATTCTTCCCTACCTTATTCCTGTGCTGAGATACAGGCTGCTCCAACCTGCTGTAAAATGCTTGATTTCGAGAGTGAGCGAAACTAATGAAAACATTGTTGGGGTAAAACCTAAAGGGAAAGACCTAGCACCAAATCCAATTTGCCATCTGATCTAACTTCTGGAGGCAGTCAAAATGATCCTTAGAATTCTTCCCTACCTTATTCCTGTGCTGAGATACAGGCTGCTCCAACCTGCTGTAAAATGCTTGATTTCGAGAGTGAGCGAAACTAATGAAAACATTGTTGGGGTAAAACCTAAAGGGAAAGACCTAGCACCAAATCCAATTTGCCATCTGATCTAACTTCTGGAGGCAGTCAAAATGATCCTTAGAATTCTTCCCTACCTTATTCCTGTGCTGAGATACAGGCTGCTCCAACCTGCTGTAAAATGCTTGATTTCGAGAGTGAGCGAAACTAATGAAAACATTGTTGGGGTAAAACCTAAAGGGAAAGACCTAGCACCAAATCCAATTTGCCATCTGATCTAACTTCTGGAGGCAGTCAAAATGATCCTTAGAATTCTTCCCTACCTTATTCCTGTGCTGAGATACAGGCTGCTCCAACCTGCTGTAAAATGCTTGATTTCGAGAGTGAGCGAAACTAATGAAAACATTGTTGGGGCAAAACCTAAAGGGAAAGACCTAGCACCAAATCCAATTTGCCATCTGATCTAACTTCTGGAGGCAGTCAAAATGATCCTTAGAATTCTTCCCTACCTTATTCCTGTGCTGAGATACAGGCTGCTCCAACCTGCTGTAAAATGCTTGATTTCGAGAGTGAGCGAAACTAATGAAAACATTGTTGGGGTAAAACCTAAAGGGAAAGACCTAGCACCAAATCCAATTTGCCATCTGATCTAACTTCTGGAGGCAGTCAAAATGATCCTTAGAATTCTTCCCTACCTTATTCCTGTGCTGAGATACAGGCTGCTCCAACCTGCTGTAAAATGCTTGATTTCGAGAGTGAGCGAAACTAATGAAAACATTGTTGGGGTAAAACCTAAAGGGAAAGACCTAGCACCAAATCCAATTTGCCATCTGATCTAACTTCTGGAGGCAGTCAAAATGAGTATTTGAATTCTTCCCTACCTTATTCCTGTGCTGAGATACAGGCTGCTCCAACCTGCTGTAAAATGCTTGATTTCGAGAGTGAGCGAAACTAATGAAAACATTGTTGGGGTAAAACCTAAAGGGAAAGACCTAGCACCAAATCCAATTTGCCATCTGATCTAACTTCTGGAGGCAGTCAAAATGATCCTTAGAATTCTTCCCTACCTTATTCCTGTGCTGAGATACAGGCTGCTCCAACCTGCTGTAAAATGCTTGATTTCGAGAGTGAGCGAAACTAATGAAAACATTGTTGGGGTAAAACCTAAAGGGAAAGACCTAGCACCAAATCCAATTTGCCATCTGATCTAACTTCTGGAGGCAGTCAAAATGATCCTTAGAATTCTTCCCTACCTTATTCCTGTGCTGAGATACAGGCTGCTCCAACCTGCTGTAAAATGCTTGATTTCGAGAGTGAGCGAAACTAATGAAAACATTGTTGGGGTAAAACCTAAAGGGAAAGACCTAGCACCAAATCCAATTTGCCATCTGATCTAACTTCTGGAGGCAGTCAAAATGATCCTTAGAATTCTTCCCTACCTTATTCCTGTGCTGAGATACAGGCTGCTCCAACCTGCTGTAAAATGCTTGATTTCGAGAGTGAGCGAAACTAATGAAAACATTGTTGGGGTAAAACCTAAAGGGAAAGACCTAGCACCAAATCCAATTTGCCATCTGATCTAACTTCTGGAGGCAGTCAAAATGAGTATTTGAATTCTTCCCTACCTTATTCCTGTGCTGAGATACAGGCTGCTCCAACCTGCTGTAAAATGCTTGATTTCGAGAGTGAGCGAAACTAATGAAAACATTGTTGGGGTAAAACCTAAAGGGAAAGACCTAGCACCAAATCCAATTTGCCATCTGATCTAACTTCTGGAGGCAGTCAAAATGATCCTTAGAATTCTTCCCTACCTTATTCCTGTGCTGAGATACAGGCTGCTCCAACCTGCTGTAAAATGCTTGATTTCGAGAGTGAGCGAAACTAATGAAAACATTGTTGGGGTAAAACCTAAAGGGAAAGACCTAGCACCAAATCCAATTTGCCATCTGATCTAACTTCTGGAGGCAGTCAAAATGATCCTTTGAATTCTTCCCTACCTTATTCCTGTGCTGAGATACAGGCTGCTCCAACCTGCTGTAAAATGCTTGATTTCGAGAGTGAGCGAAACTAATGAAAACATTGTTGGGGTAAAACCTAAAGGGAAAGACCTAGCACCAAATCCAATTTGCCATCTGATCTAACTTCTGGAGGCAGTCAAAATGATCCTTAGAATTCTTCCCTACCTTATTCCTGTGCTGAGATACAGGCTGCTCCAACCTGCTGTAAAATGCTTGATTTCGAGAGTGAGCGAAACTAATGAAAACATTGTTGGGGTAAAACCTAAAGGGAAAGACCTAGCACCAAATCCAATTTGCCATCTGATCTAACTTCTGGAGGCAGTCAAAATGATCCTTTGAATTCTTCCCTACCTTATTCCTGTGCTGAGATACAGGCTGCTCCAACCTGCTGTAAAATGCTTGATTTCGAGAGTGAGCGAAACTAATGAAAACATTGTTGGGGTAAAACCTAAAGGGAAAGACCTAGCACCAAATCCAATTTGCCATCTGATCTAACATCTGGAGGCAGTCAAAATGATCCTTAGAATTCTTCCCTACCTTATTCCTGTGCTGAGATACAGGCTGCTCCAACCTGCTGTAAAATGCTTGATTTCGAGAGTGAGCGAAACTAATGAAAACATTGTTGGGGTAAAACCTAAAGGGAAAGACCTAGCACCAAATCCAATTTGCCATCTGATCTAACTTCTGGAGGCAGTCAAAATGATCCTTAGAATTCTTCCCTACCTTATTCCTGTGCTGAGATACAGGCTGCTCCAACCTGCTGTAAAATGCTTGATTTCGAGAGTGAGCGAAACTAATGAAAACATTGTTGGGGTAAAACCTAAAGGGAAAGACCTAGCACCAAATCCAATTTGCCATCTGATCTAACTTCTGGAGGCAGTCAAAATGATCCTTAGAATTCTTCCCTACCTTATTCCTGTGCTGAGATACAGGCTGCTCCAACCTGCTGTAAAATGCTTGATTTCGAGAGTGAGCGAAACTAATGAAAACATTGTTGGGGCAAAACCTAAAGGGAAAGACCTAGCACCAAATCCAATTTGCCATCTGATCTAACTTCTGGAGGCAGTCAAAATGATCCTTAGAATTCTTCCCTACCTTATTCCTGTGCTGAGATACAGGCTGCTCCAACCTGCTGTAAAATGCTTGATTTCGAGAGTGAGCGAAACTAATGAAAACATTGTTGGGGTAAAACCTAAAGGGAAAGACCTAGCACCAAATCCAATTTGCCATCTGATCTAACTTCTGGAGGCAGTCAAAATGATCCTTAGAATTCTTCCCTACCTTATTCCTGTGCTGAGATACAGGCTGCTCCAACCTGCTGTAAAATGCTTGATTTCGAGAGTGAGCGAAACTAATGAAAACATTGTTGGGGTAAAACCTAAAGGGAAAGACCTAGCACCAAATCCAATTTGCCATCTGATCTAACTTCTGGAGGCAGTCAAAATGATCCTTAGAATTCTTCCCTACCTTATTCCTGTGCTGAGATACAGGCTGCTCCAACCTGCTGTAAAATGCTTGATTTCGAGAGTGAGCGAAACTAATGAAAACATTGTTGGGGTAAAACCTAAAGGGAAAGACCTAGCACCAAATCCAATTTGCCATCTGATCTAACTTCTGGAGGCAGTCAAAATGATCCTTAGAATTCTTCCCTACCTTATTCCTGTGCTGAGATACAGGCTGCTCCAACCTGCTGTAAAATGCTTGATTTCGAGAGTGAGCGAAACTAATGAAAACATTGTTGGGGTAAAACCTAAAGGGAAAGACCTAGCACCAAATCCAATTTGCCATCTGATCTAACTTCTGGAGGCAGTCAAAATGATCCTTAGAATTCTTCCCTACCTTATTCCTGTGCTGAGATACAGGCTGCTCCAACCTGCTGTAAAATGCTTGATTTCGAGAGTGAGCGAAACTAATGAAAACATTGTTGGGGTAAAACCTAAAGGGAAAGACCTAGCACCAAATCCAATTTGCCATCTGATCTAACTTCTGGAGGCAGTCAAAATGATCCTTAGAATTCTTCCCTACCTTATTCCTGTGCTGAGATACAGGCTGCTCCAACCTGCTGTAAAATGCTTGATTTCGAGAGTGAGCGAAACTAATGAAAACATTGTTGGGGTAAAACCTAAAGGGAAAGACCTAGCACCAAATCCAATTTGCCATCTGATCTAACTTCTGGAGGCAGTCAAAATGATCCTTAGAATTCTTCCCTACCTTATTCCTGTGCTGAGATACAGGCTGCTCCAACCTGCTGTAAAATGCTTGATTTCGAGAGTGAGCGAAACTAATGAAAACATTGTTGGGGTAAAACCTAAAGGGAAAGACCTAGCACCAAATCCAATTTGCCATCTGATCTAACTTCTGGAGGCAGTCAAAATGATCCTTAGAATTCTTCCCTACCTTATTCCTGTGCTGAGATACAGGCTGCTCCAACCTGCTGTAAAATGCTTGATTTCGAGAGTGAGCGAAACTAATGAAAACATTGTCGGGGTAAAACCTAAAGGGAAAGACCTAGCACCAAATCCAATTTGCCATCTGATCTAACTTCTGGAGGCAGTCAAAATGATCCTTAGAATTCTTCCCTACCTTATTCCTGTGCTGAGATACAGGCTGCTCCAACCTGCTGTAAAATGCTTGATTTCGAGAGTGAGCGAAACTAATGAAAACATTGTTGGGGTAAAACCTAAAGGGAAAGACCTAGCACCAAATCCAATTTGCCATCTGATCTAACTTCTGGAGGCAGTCAAAATGATCCTTAGAATTCTTCCCTACCTTATTCCTGTGCTGAGATACAGGCTGCTCCAACCTGCTGTAAAATGCTTGATTTCGAGAGTGAGCGAAACTAATGAAAACATTGTTGGGGTAAAACCTAAAGGGAAAGACCAAGCACCAAATCCAATTTGCCATCTGATCTAACTTCTGGAGGCAGTCAAAATGATCCTTAGAATTCTTCCCTACCTTATTCCTGTGCTGAGATACAGGCTGCTCCAACCTGCTGTAAAATGCTTGATTTCGAGAGTGAGCGAAACTAATGAAAACATTGTTGGGGTAAAACCTAAAGGGAAAGACCTAGCACCAAATCCAATTTGCCATCTGATCTAACTTCTGGAGGCAGTCAAAATGATCCTTAGAATTCTTCCCTACCTTATTCCTGTGCTGAGATACAGGCTGCTCCAACCTGCTGTAAAATGCTTGATTTCGAGAGTGAGCGAAACTAATGAAAACATTGTTGGGGTAAAACCTAAAGGGAAAGACCTAGCACCAAATCCAATTTGCCATCTGATCTAACTTCTGGAGGCAGTCAAAATGATCCTTAGAATTCTTCCCTACCTTATTCCTGTGCTGAGATACAGGCTGCTCCAACCTGCTGTAAAATGCTTGATTTCGAGAGTGAGCGAAACTAATGAAAACATTGTTGGGGTAAAACCTAAAGGGAAAGACCTAGCACCAAATCCAATTTGCCATCTGATCTAACTTCTGGAGGCAGTCAAAATGATCCTTAGAATTCTTCCCTACCTTATTCCTGTGCTGAGATACAGGCTGCTCCAACCTGCTGTAAAATGCTTGATTTCGAGAGTGAGCGAAACTAATGAAAACATTGTTGGGGTAAAACCTAAAGGGAAAGACCTAGCACCAAATCCAATTTGCCATCTGATCTAACTTCTGGAGGCAGTCAAAATGATCCTTAGAATTCTTCCCTACCTTATTCCTGTGCTGAGATACAGGCTGCTCCAACCTGCTGTAAAATGCTTGATTTCGAGAGTGAGCGAAACTAATGAAAACATTGTTGGGGTAAAACCTAAAGGGAAAGACCTAGCACCAAATCCAATTTGCCATCTAATCTAACTTCTGGAGGCAGTCAAAATGATCCTTAGAATTCTTCCCTACCTTATTCCTGTGCTGAGATACAGGCTGCTCCAACCTGCTGTAAAATGCTTGATTTCGAGAGTGAGCGAAACTAATGAAAACATTGTTGGGGTAAAACCTAAAGGGAAAGACCTAGCACCAAATCCAATTTGCCATCTGATCTAACTTCTGGAGGCAGTCAAAATGAGTATTTGAATTCTTCCCTACCTTATTCCTGTGCTGAGATACAGGCTGCTCCAACCTGCTGTAAAATGCTTGATTTCGAGAGTGAGCGAAACTAATGAAAACATTGTTGGGGTAAAACCTAAAGGGAAAGACCTAGCACCAAATCCAATTTGCCATCTGATCTAACTTCTGGAGGCAGTCAAAATGATCCTTAGAATTCTTCCCTACCTTATTCCTGTGCTGAGATACAGGCTGCTCCAACCTGCTGTAAAATGCTTGATTTCGAGAGTGAGCGAAACTAATGAAAACATTGTTGGGGTAAAACCTAAAGGGAAAGACCTAGCACCAAATCCAATTTGCCATCTGATCTAACTTCTGGAGGCAGTCAAAATGATCCTTAGAATTCTTCCCTACCTTATTCCTGTGCTGAGATACAGGCTGCTCCAACCTGCTGTAAAATGCTTGATTTCGAGAGTGAGCGAAACTAATGAAAACATTGTTGGGGTAAAACCTAAAGGGAAAGACCTAGCACCAAATCCAATTTGCCATCTGATCTAACTTCTGGAGGCAGTCAAAATGATCCTTAGAATTCTTCCCTACCTTATTCCTGTGCTGAGATACAGGCTGCTCCAACCTGCTGTAAAATGCTTGATTTCGAGAGTGAGCGAAACTAATGAAAACATTGTTGGGGTAAAACCTAAAGGGAAAGACCTAGCACCAAATCCAATTTGCCATCTGATCTAACTTCTGGAGGCAGTCAAAATGATCCTTAGAATTCTTCCCTACCTTATTCCTGTGCTGAGATACAGGCTGCTCCAACCTGCTGTAAAATGCTTGATTTCGAGAGTGAGCGAAACTAATGAAAACATTGTTGGGGTAAAACCTAAAGGGAAAGACCTAGCACCAAATCCAATTTGCCATCTGATCTAACTTCTGGAGGCCGTCAAAATGATCCTTAGAATTCTTCCCTACCTTATTCCTGTGCTGAGATACAGGCTGCTCCAACCTGCTGTAAAATGCTTGATTTCGAGAGTGAGCGAAACTAATGAAAACATTGTTGGGGTAAAACCTAAAGGGAAAGACCTAGCACCAAATCCAATTTGCCATCTGATCTAACTTCTGGAGGCAGTCAAAATGATCCTTAGAATTCTTCCCTACCTTATTCCTGTGCTGAGATACAGGCTGCTCCAACCTGCTGTAAAATGCTTGATTTCGAGAGTGAGCGAAACTAATGAAAACATTGTTGGGGTAAAACCTAAAGGGAAAGACCTAGCACCAAATCCAATTTGCCATCTGATCTAACTTCTGGAGGCCGTCAAAATGATCCTTAGAATTCTTCCCTACCTTATTCCTGTGCTGAGATACAGGCTGCTCCAACCTGCTGTAAAATGCTTGATTTCGAGAGTGAGCGAAACTAATGAAAACATTGTTGGGGTAAAACCTAAAGGGAAAGACCTAGCACCAAATCCAATTTGCCATCTGATCTAACTTCTGGAGGCAGTCAAAATGAGCCTTAGAATTCTTCCCTACCTTATTCCTGTGCTGAGATACAGGCTGCTCCAACCTGCTGTAAAATGCTTGATTTCGAGAGTGAGCGAAACTAATGAAAACATTGTTGGGGTAAAACCTAAAGGGAAAGACCTAGCACCAAATCCAATTTGCCATCTGATCTAACTTCTGGAGGCAGTCAAAATGATCCTTAGAATTCTTCCCTACCTTATTCCTGTGCTGAGATACAGGCTGCTCCAACCTACTGTAAAATGCTTGATTTCGAGAGTGAGCGAAACTAATGAAAACATTGTTGGGGTAAAACCTAAAGGGAAAGACCTAGCACCAAATCCAATTTGCCATCTGATCTAACTTCTGGAGGCAGTCAAAATGATCCTTAGAATTCTTCCCTACCTTATTCCTGTGCTGAGATACAGGCTGCTCCAACCTGCTGTAAAATGCTTGATTTCGAGAGTGAGCGAAACTAATGAAAACATTGTTGGGGTAAAACCTAAAGGGAAAGACCTAGCACCAAATCCAATTTGCCATCTGATCTAACTTCTGGAGGCAGTCAAAATGATCCTTAGAATTCTTCCCTACCTTATTCCTGTGCTGAGATACAGGCTGCTCCAACCTGCTGTAAAATGCTTGATTTCGAGAGTGAGCGAAACTAATGAAAACATTGTTGGGGTAAAACCTAAAGGGAAAGACCTAGCACCAAATCCAATTTGCCATCTGATCTAACTTCTGGAGGCAGTCAAAATGATCCTTAGAATTCTTCCCTACCTTATTCCTGTGCTGAGATACAGGCTGCTCCAACCTGCTGTAAAATGCTTGATTTCGAGAGTGAGCGAAACTAATGAAAACATTGTTGGGGTAAAACCTAAAGGGAAAGACCTAGCACCAAATCCAATTTGCCATCTGATCTAACTTCTGGAGGCAGTCAAAATGATCCTTAGAATTCTTCCCTACCTTATTCTTGTGCTGAGATACAGGCTGCTCCAACCTGCTGTAAAATGCTTGATTTCGAGAGTGAGCGAAACTAATGAAAACATTGTTGGGGTAAAACCTAAAGGGAAAGACCTAGCACCAAATCCAATTTGCCATCTGATCTAACTTCTGGAGGCAGTCAAAATGATCCTTAGAATTCTTCCCTACCTTATTCCTGTGCTGAGATACAGGCTGCTCCAACCTGCTGTAAAATGCTTGATTTCCAGAGTGAGCGAAACTAATGAAAACATTGTTGGGGTAAAACCTAAAGGGAAAGACCTAGCACCAAATCCAATTTGCCATCTGATCTAACTTCTGGAGGCAGTCAAAATGAGTATTTGAATTCTTCCCTACCTTATTCCTGTGCTGAGATACAGGCTGCTCCAACCTGCTGTAAAATGCTTGATTTCGAGAGTGAGCGAAACTAATGAAAACATTGTTGGGGTAAAACCTAAAGGGAAAGACTTAGCACCAAATCCAATTTGCTATCTGATCTAACTTCTGGAGGCAGTCAAAATGAGTATTTGAATTCTTCCCTACCTTATTCCTGTGCTGAGATACAGGCTGCTCCAACCTGCTGTAAAATGCTTGATTTCGAGAGTGAGCGAAACTAATGAAAACATTGTTGGGGTAAAACCTAAAGGGAAAGACCTAGCACCAAATCCAATTTGCCATCTGATCTAACTTCTGGAGGCAGTCAAAATGATCCTTAGAATTCTTCCCTACCTTATTCCTGTGCTGAGATACAGGCTGCTCCAACCTGCTGTAAAATGCTTGATTTCGAGAGTGAGCGAAACTAATGAAAACATTGTTGGGGTAAAACCTAAAGGGAAAGACCTAGCACCAAATCCAATTTGCCATCTGATCTAACTTCTGGAGGCAGTCAAAATGATCCTTAGAATTCTTCCCTACCTTATTCCTGTGCTGAGATACAGGCTGCTCCAACCTGCTGTAAAATGCTTGATTTCCAGAGTGAGCGAAACTAATGAAAACATTGTTGGGGTAAAACCTAAAGGGAAAGACCAAGCACCAAATCCAATTTGCCATCTGATCTAACTTCTGGCAGTCAAAATGATCCTTAGAATTCTTCCCTACCTTATTCCTGTGCTGAGATACAGGCTGCTCCAACCTGCTGTAAAATGCTTGATTTCGAGAGTGAGCGAAACTAATGAAAACATTGTTGGGGTAAAACCTAAAGGGAAAGACCTAGCACCAAATCCAATTTGCCATCTGATCTAACTTCTGGAGGCAGTCAAAATGATCCTTAGAATTCTTCCCTACCTTATTCCTGTGCTGAGATACAGGCTGCTCCAACCTGCTGTAAAATGCTTGATTTCGAGAGTGAGCGAAACTAATGAAAACATTGTTGGGGTAAAAACCTAAAGGGAAAGACCTAGCACCAAATCCAATTTGCCATCTGATCTAACTTCTGGAGGGCAGTCAAAATGATCCTTAGAATTCTTCCCTACCTTATTCCTGTGCTGAGATACAGGCTGCTCCAACCTGCTGTAAAATGCTTGATTTCGAGAGTGAGCGAAACTAATGAAAACATTGTTGGGGTAAAACCTAAAGGGAAAGACCAAGCACCAAATCCAATTTGCCATCTGATCTAACCTTCTGGAGGCAGTCAAAATGATCCTTAGAATTCTTCCCTACCTTATTCCTGTGCTGAGATACAGGCTGCTCCAACCTGCTGTAAAATGCTTGATTTCGAGAGTGAGCGAAACTAATGAAAACATTGTTGGGGTAAAACCTAAAGGGAAAGACCTAGCACCAAATCCAATTTGCCATCTGATCTAACTTCTGGAGGCAGTCAAAATGATCCTTAGAATTCTTCCCTACCTTATTCCTGTGCTGAGATACAGGCTGCTCCAACCTGCTGTAAAATGCTTGATTTCGAGAGTGAGCGAAACTAATGAAAACATTGTTGGGGTAAAACCTAAAGGGAAAGACCTAGCACCAAATCCAATTTGCCATCTGATCTAACTTCTGGAGGCAGTCAAAATGATCCTTAGAATTCTTCCCTACCTTATTCCTGTGCTGAGATACAGGCTGCTCCAACCTGCTGTAAAATGCTTGATTTCGAGAGTGAGCGAAACTAATGAAAACATTGTTGGGTAAAACCTAAAGGGAAAGACCTAGCACCAAATCCAATTTGCCATCTGATCTAACTTCTGGAGGCAGTCAAAATGATCCTTAGAATTCTTCCCTACCTTATTCCTGTGCTGAGATACAGGCTGCTCCAACCTGCTGTAAAATGCTTGATTTCGAGAGTGAGCGAAACTAATGAAAACATTGTTGGGGTAAAACCTAAAGGGAAAGACCTAGCACCAAATCCAATTTGCCATCTGATCTAACTTCTGGAGGCAGTCAAAATGATCCTTAGAATTCTTCCCTACCTTATTCCTGTGCTGAGATACAGGCTGCTCCAACCTGCTGTAAAATGCTTGATTTCGAGAGTGAGCGAAACTAATGAAAACATTGTTGGGGTAAAACCTAAAGGGAAAGACCTAGCACCAAATCCAATTTGCCATCTGATCTAACTTCTGGAGGCAGTCAAAATGATCCTTAGAATTCTTCCCTACCTTATTCCTGTGCTGAGATACAGGCTGCTCCAACCTGCTGTAAAATGCTTGATTTCGAGAGTGAGCGAAACTAATGAAAACATTGTTGGGGTAAAACCTAAAGGGAAAGACCTAGCACCAAATCCAATTTGCCATCTGATCTAACTTCTGGAGGCAGTCAAAATGATCCTTAGAATTCTTCCCTACCTTATTCCTGTGCTGAGATACAGGCTGCTCCAACCTGCTGTAAAATGCTTGATTTCGAGAGTGAGCGAAACTAATGAAAACATTGTTGGGGTAAAACCTAAAGGGAAAGACCTAGCACCAAATCCAATTTGCCATCTGATCTAACTTCTGGAGGCAGTCAAAATGAGTATTTGAATTCTTCCCTACCTTATTCCTGTGCTGAGATACAGGCTGCTCCAACCTGCTGTAAAATGCTTGATTTCGAGAGTGAGCGAAACTAATGAAAACATTGTTGGGGTAAAACCTAAAGGGAAAGACCTAGCACCAAATCCAATTTGCCATCTGATCTAACTTCTGGAGGCAGTCAAAATGATCCTTAGAATTCTTCCCTACCTTATTCCTGTGCTGAGATACAGGCTGCTCCAACCTGCTGTAAAATGCTTGATTTCCGGAGTGAGCGAAACTAATGAAAACATTGTTGGGGTAAAACCTAAAGGGAAAGACCTAGCACCAAATCCAATTTGCCATCTGATCTAACTTCTGGAGGCAGTCAAAATGATCCTTAGAATTCTTCCCTACCTTATTCCTGTGCTGAGATACAGGCTGCTCCAACCTGCTGTAAAATGCTTGATTTCGAGAGTGAGCGAAACTAATGAAAACATTGTTGGGGTAAAACCTAAAGGGAAAGACCTAGCACCAAATCCAATTTGCCATCTGATCTAACTTCTGGAGGCAGTCAAAATGATCCTTAGAATTCTTCCCTACCTTATTCCTGTGCTGAGATACAGGCTGCTCCAACCTGCTGTAAAATGCTTGATTTCGAGAGTGAGCGAAACTAATGAAAACATTGTTGGGGTAAAACCTAAAGGGAAAGACCTAGCACCAAATCCAATTTGCCATCTGATCTAACTTCTGGAGGCCGTCAAAATGATCCTTAGAATTCTTCCCTACCTTATTCCTGTGCTGAGATACAGGCTGCTCCAACCTGCTGTAAAATGCTTGATTTCGAGAGTGAGCGAAACTAATGAAAACATTGTTGGGGTAAAACCTAAAGGGAAAGACCTAGCACCAAATCCAATTTGCCATCTGATCTAACTTCTGGAGGCAGTCAAAATGAGCCTTAGAATTCTTCCCTACCTTATTCCTGTGCTGAGATACAGGCTGCTCCAACCTGCTGTAAAATGCTTGATTTCGAGAGTGAGCGAAACTAATGAAAACATTGTTGGGGTAAAACCTAAAGGGAAAGACCTAGCACCAAATCCAATTTGCCATCTGATCTAACTTCTGGAGGCCGTCAAAATGATCCTTAGAATTCTTCCCTACCTTATTCCTGTGCTGAGATACAGGCTGCTCCAACCTGCTGTAAAATGCTTGATTTCGAGAGTGAGCGAAACTAATGAAAACATTGTTGGGGTAAAACCTAAAGGGAAAGACCTAGCACCAAATCCAATTTGCCATCTGATCTAACTTCTGGAGGCAGTCAAAATGAGCCTTAGAATTCTTCCCTACCTTATTCCTGTGCTGAGATACAGGCTGCTCCAACCTGCTGTAAAATGCTTGATTTCGAGAGTGAGCGAAACTAATGAAAACATTGTTGGGGTAAAACCTAAAGGGAAAGACCTAGCACCAAATCCAATTTGCCATCTGATCTAACTTCTGGAGGCAGTCAAAATGATCCTTAGAATTCTTCCCTACCTTATTCCTGTGCTGAGATACAGGCTGCTCCAACCTACTGTAAAATGCTTGATTTCGAGAGTGAGCGAAACTAATGAAAACATTGTTGGGGTAAAACCTAAAGGGAAAGACCTAGCACCAAATCCAATTTGCCATCTGATCTAACTTCTGGAGGCAGTCAAAATGATCCTTAGAATTCTTCCCTACCTTATTCCTGTGCTGAGATACAGGCTGCTCCAACCTGCTGTAAAATGCTTGATTTCGAGAGTGAGCGAAACTAATGAAAACATTGTTGGGGTAAAACCTAAAGGGAAAGACCTAGCACCAAATCCAATTTGCCATCTGATCTAACTTCTGGAGGCAGTCAAAATGATCCTTAGAATTCTTCCCTACCTTATTCCTGTGCTGAGATACAGGCTGCTCCAACCTGCTGTAAAATGCTTGATTTCGAGAGTGAGCGAAACTAATGAAAACATTGTTGGGGTAAAACCTAAAGGGAAAGACCTAGCACCAAATCCAATTTGCCATCTGATCTAACTTCTGGAGGCAGTCAAAATGATCCTTTGAATTCTTCCCTACCTTATTCCTGTGCTGAGATACAGGCTGCTCCAACCTGCTGTAAAATGCTTGATTTCGAGAGTGAGCGAAACTAATGAAAACATTGTTGGGGTAAAACCTAAAGGGAAAGACCTAGCACCAAATCCAATTTGCCATCTGATCTAACTTCTGGAGGCAGTCAAAATGATCCTTTGAATTCTTCCCTACCTTATTCCTGTGCTGAGATACAGGCTGCTCCAACCTGCTGTAAAATGCTTGATTTCGAGAGTGAGCGAAACTAATGAAAACATTGTTGGGGTAAAACCTAAAGGGAAAGACCTAGCACCAAATCCAATTTGCCATCTGATCTAACTTCTGGAGGCAGTCAAAATGATCCTTAGAATTCTTCCCTACCTTATTCCTGTGCTGAGATACAGGCTGCTCCAACCTGCTGTAAAATGCTTGATTTCGAGAGTGAGCGAAACTAATGAAAACATTGTTGGGGTAAAACCTAAAGGGAAAGACCTAGCACCAAATCCAATTTGCCATCTGATCTAACTTCTGGAGGCAGTCAAAATGAGTATTTGAATTCTTCCCTACCTTATTCCTGTGCTGAGATACAGGCTGCTCCAACCTGCTGTAAAATGCTTGATTTCGAGAGTGAGCGAAACTAATGAAAACATTGTTGGGGTAAAACCTAAAGGGAAAGACCTAGCACCAAATCCAATTTGCCATCTGATCTAACTTCTGGAGGCAGTCAAAATGATCCTTAGAATTCTTCCCTACCTTATTCCTGTGCTGAGATACAGGCTGCTCCAACCTGCTGTAAAATGCTTGATTTCGAGAGTGAGCGAAACTAATGAAAACATTGTTGGGGTAAAACCTAAAGGGAAAGACCTAGCACCAAATCCAATTTGCCATCTGATCTAACTTCTGGAGGCAGTCAAAATGATCCTTAGAATTCTTCCCTACCTTATTCCTGTGCTGAGATACAGGCTGCTCCAACCTGCTGTAAAATGCTTGATTTCCAGAGTGAGCGAAACTAATGAAAACATTGTTGGGGTAAAACCTAAAGGGAAAGACTTAGCACCAAATCCAATTTGCTATCTGATCTAACTTCTGGAGGCAGTCAAAATGAGTATTTGAATTCTTCCCTACCTTATTCCTGTGCTGAGATACAGGCTGCTCCAACCTGCTGTAAAATGCTTGATTTCGAGAGTGAGCGAAACTAATGAAAACATTGTTGGGGTAAAACCTAAAGGGAAAGACCTAGCACCAAATCCAATTTGCCATCTGATCTAACTTCTGGAGGCAGTCAAAATGATCCTTAGAATTCTTCCCTACCTTATTTCTGTGCTGAGATACAGGCTGCTCCAACCTGCTGTAAAATGCTTGATTTCGAGAGTGAGCGAAACTAATGAAAACATTGTTGGGGTAAAACCTAAAGGGAAAGACCTAGCACCAAATCCAATTTGCCATCTGATCTAACTTCTGGAGGCAGTCAAAATGATCCTTAGAATTCTTCCCTACCTTATTCCTGTGCTGAGATACAGGCTGCTCCAACCTGCTGTAAAATGCTTGATTTCGAGAGTGAGCGAAACTAATGAAAACATTGTTGGGGTAAAACCTAAAGGGAAAGACCTAGCACCAAATCCAATTTGCCATCTGATCTAACTTCTGGAGGCAGTCAAAATGAGCCTTAGAATTCTTCCCTACCTTATTCCTGTGCTGAGATACAGGCTGCTCCAACCTGCTGTAAAATGCTTGATTTCGAGAGTGAGCGAAACTAATGAAAACATTGTTGGGGTAAAACCTAAAGGGAAAGACCTAGCACCAAATCCAATTTGCCATCTGATCTAACTTCTGGAGGCAGTCAAAATGATCCTTTGAATTCTTCCCTACCTTATTCCTGTGCTGAGATACAGGCTGCTCCAACCTGCTGTAAAATGCTTGATTTCGAGAGTGAGCGAAACTAATGAAAACATTGTTGGGGTAAAACCTAAAGGGAAAGACCTAGCACCAAATCCAATTTGCCATCTGATCTAACTTCTGGAGGCCGTCAAAATGATCCTTAGAATTCTTCCCTACCTTATTCCTGTGCTGAGATACAGGCTGCTCCAACCTGCTGTAAAATGCTTGATTTCGAGAGTGAGCGAAACTAATGAAAACATTGTTGGGGTAAAACCTAAAGGGAAAGACCTAGCACCAAATCCAATTTGCCATCTGATCTAACTTCTGGAGGCAGTCAAAATGATCCTTAGAATTCTTCCCTACCTTATTCCTGTGCTGAGATACAGGCTGCTCCAACCTGCTGTAAAATGCTTGATTTCGAGAGTGAGCGAAACTAATGAAAACATTGTTGGGGTAAAACCTAAAGGGAAAGACCTAGCACCAAATCCAATTTGCCATCTGATCTAACTTCTGGAGGCAGTCAAAATGATCCTTAGAATTCTTCCCTACCTTATTCCTGTGCTGAGATACAGGCTGCTCCAACCTGCTGTAAAATGCTTGATTTCGAGAGTGAGCGAAACTAATGAAAACATTGTTGGGGTAAAACCTAAAGGGAAAGACCTAGCACCAAATCCAATTTGCCATCTGATCTAACTTCTGGAGGCAGTCAAAATGATCCTTAGAATTCTTCCCTACCTTATTCCTGTGCTGAGATACAGGCTGCTCCAACCTGCTGTAAAATGCTTGATTTCGAGAGTGAGCGAAACTAATGAAAACATTGTTGGGGTAAAACCTAAAGGGAAAGACCTAGCACCAAATCCAATTTGCCATCTGATCTAACTTCTGGAGGCAGTCAAAATGATCCTTAGAATTCTTCCCTACCTTATTCCTGTGCTGAGATACAGGCTGCTCCAACCTGCTGTAAAATGCTTGATTTCGAGAGTGAGCGAAACTAATGAAAACATTGTTGGGGTAAAACCTAAAGGGAAAGACCTAGCACCAAATCCAATTTGCCATCTGATCTAACTTCTGGAGGCAGTCAAAATGATCCTTAGAATTCTTCCCTACCTTATTTCTGTGCTGAGATACAGGCTGCTCCAACCTGCTGTAAAATGCTTGATTTCGAGAGTGAGCGAAACTAATGAAAACATTGTTGGGGTAAAACCTAAAGGGAAAGACCTAGCACCAAATCCAATTTGCCATCTGATCTAACTTCTGGAGGCAGTCAAAATGATCCTTAGAATTCTTCCCTACCTTATTCCTGTGCTGAGATACAGGCTGCTCCAACCTGCTGTAAAATGCTTGATTTCGAGAGTGAGCGAAACTAATGAAAACATTGTTGGGGTAAAACCTAAAGGGAAAGACCTAGCACCAAATCCAATTTGCCATCTGATCTAACTTCTGGAGGCAGTCAAAATGATCCTTAGAATTCTTCCCTACCTTATTCCTGTGCTGAGATACAGGCTGCTCCAACCTGCTGTAAAATGCTTGATTTCGAGAGTGAGCGAAACTAATGAAAACATTGTTGGGGTAAAACCTAAAGGGAAAGACCTAGCACCAAATCCAATTTGCCATCTGATCTAACTTCTGGAGGCAGTCAAAATGATCCTTAGAATTCTTCCCTACCTTATTCCTGTGCTGAGATACAGGCTGCTCCAACCTGCTGTAAAATGCTTGATTTCGAGAGTGAGCGAAACTAATGAAAACATTGTTGGGGTAAAACCTAAAGGGAAAGACCTAGCACCAAATCCAATTTGCCATCTGATCTAACTTCTGGAGGCAGTCAAAATGATCCTTAGAATTCTTCCCTACCTTATTCCTGTGCTGAGATACAGGCTGCTCCAACCTGCTGTAAAATGCTTGATTTCCAGAGTGAGCGAAACTAATGAAAACATTGTTGGGGTAAAACCTAAAGGGAAAGACCTAGCACCAAATCCAATTTGCCATCTGATCTAACTTCTGGAGGCCGTCAAAATGATCCTTAGAATTCTTCCCTACCTTATTCCTGTGCTGAGATACAGGCTGCTCCAACCTGCTGTAAAATGCTTGATTTCGAGAGTGAGCGAAACTAATGAAAACATTGTTGGGGTAAAACCTAAAGGGAAAGACCTAGCACCAAATCCAATTTGCCATCTGATCTAACTTCTGGAGGCAGTCAAAATGATCCTTAGAATTCTTCCCTACCTTATTCCTGTGCTGAGATACAGGCTGCTCCAACCTGCTGTAAAATGCTTGATTTCGAGAGTGAGCGAAACTAATGAAAACATTGTTGGGGTAAAACCTAAAGGGAAAGACCTAGCACCAAATCCAATTTGCCATCTGATCTAACTTCTGGAGGCAGTCAAAATGATCCTTAGAATTCTTCCCTACCTTATTCCTGTGCTGAGATACAGGCTGCTCCAACCTGCTGTAAAATGCTTGATTTCGAGAGTGAGCGAAACTAATGAAAACATTGTTGGGGTAAAACCTAAAGGGAAAGACCTAGCACCAAATCCAATTTGCCATCTGATCTAACTTCTGGAGGCAGTCAAAATGATCCTTAGAATTCTTCCCTACCTTATTCCTGTGCTGAGATACAGGCTGCTCCAACCTGCTGTAAAATGCTTGATTTCGAGAGTGAGCGAAACTAATGAAAACATTGTTGGGGTAAAACCTAAAGGGAAAGACCTAGCACCAAATCCAATTTGCCATCTGATCTAACTTCTGGAGGCAGTCAAAATGATCCTTTGAATTCTTCCCTACCTTATTCCTGTGCTGAGATACAGGCTGCTCCAACCTGCTGTAAAATGCTTGATTTCGAGAGTGAGCGAAACTAATGAAAACATTGTTGGGGTAAAACCTAAAGGGAAAGACCTAGCACCAAATCCAATTTGCCATCTGATCTAACTTCTGGAGGCAGTCAAAATGATCCTTAGAATTCTTCCCTACCTTATTCCTGTGCTGAGATACAGGCTGCTCCAACCTGCTGTAAAATGCTTGATTTCGAGAGTGAGCGAAACTAATGAAAACATTGTTGGGGTAAAACCTAAAGGGAAAGACCTAGCACCAAATCCAATTTGCCATCTGATCTAACTTCTGGAGGCAGTCAAAATGATCCTTAGAATTCTTCCCTACCTTATTCCTGTGCTGAGATACAGGCTGCTCCAACCTGCTGTAAAATGCTTGATTTCGAGAGTGAGCGAAACTAATGAAAACATTGTTGGGGTAAAACCTAAAGGGAAAGACCTAGCACCAAATCCAATTTGCCATCTGATCTAACTTCTGGAGGCAGTCAAAATGATCCTTAGAATTCTTCCCTACCTTATTCCTGTGCTGAGATACAGGCTGCTCCAACCTGCTGTAAAATGCTTGATTTCGAGAGTGAGCGAAACTAATGAAAACATTGTTGGGGTAAAACCTAAAGGGAAAGACCTAGCACCAAATCCAATTTGCCATCTGATCTAACTTCTGGAGGCAGTCAAAATGATCCTTAGAATTCTTCCCTACCTTATTCCTGTGCTGAGATACAGGCTGCTCCAACCTGCTGTAAAATGCTTGATTTCGAGAGTGAGCGAAACTAATGAAAACATTGTTGGGGTAAAACCTAAAGGGAAAGACCTAGCACCAAATCCAATTTGCCATCTGATCTAACTTCTGGAGGCAGTCAAAATGATCCTTAGAATTCTTCCCTACCTTATTCCTGTGCTGAGATACAGGCTGCTCCAACCTGCTGTAAAATGCTTGATTTCGAGAGTGAGCGAAACTAATGAAAACATTGTTGGGGTAAAACCTAAAGGGAAAGACCTAGCACCAAATCCAATTTGCCATCTGATCTAACTTCTGGAGGCAGTCAAAATGATCCTTAGAATTCTTCCCTACCTTATTCCTGTGCTGAGATACAGGCTGCTCCAACCTGCTGTAAAATGCTTGATTTCCAGAGTGAGCGAAACTAATGAAAACATTGTTGGGGTAAAACCTAAAGGGAAAGACCTAGCACCAAATCCAATTTGCCATCTGATCTAACTTCTGGAGGCAGTCAAAATGAGTATTTGAATTCTTCCCTACCTTATTCCTGTGCTGAGATACAGGCTGCTCCAACCTGCTGTAAAATGCTTGATTTCGAGAGTGAGCGAAACTAATGAAAACATTGTTGGGGTAAAACCTAAAGGGAAAGACCTAGCACCAAATCCAATTTGCCATCTGATCTAACTTCTGGAGGCAGTCAAAATGATCCTTAGAATTCTTCCCTACCTTATTCCTGTGCTGAGATACAGGCTGCTCCAACCTGCTGTAAAATGCTTGATTTCGAGAGTGAGCGAAACTAATGAAAACATTGTTGGGGTAAAACCTAAAGGGAAAGACCTAGCACCAAATCCAATTTGCCATCTGATCTAACTTCTGGAGGCAGTCAAAATGATCCTTAGAATTCTTCCCTACCTTATTCCTGTGCTGAGATACAGGCTGCTCCAACCTGCTGTAAAATGCTTGATTTCGAGAGTGAGCGAAACTAATGAAAACATTGTTGGGGTAAAACCTAAAGGGAAAGACCTAGCACCAAATCCAATTTGCCATCTGATCTAACTTCTGGAGGCAGTCAAAATGATCCTTAGAATTCTTCCCTACCTTATTCCTGTGCTGAGATACAGGCTGCTCCAACCTGCTGTAAAATGCTTGATTTCGAGAGTGAGCGAAACTAATGAAAACATTGTTGGGGTAAAACCTAAAGGGAAAGACCTAGCACCAAATCCAATTTGCCATCTGATCTAACTTCTGGAGGCAGTCAAAATGATCCTTAGAATTCTTCCCTACCTTATTCCTGTGCTGAGATACAGGCTGCTCCAACCTGCTGTAAAATGCTTGATTTCGAGAGTGAGCGAAACTAATGAAAACATTGTTGGGGTAAAACCTAAAGGGAAAGACCTAGCACCAAATCCAATTTGCCATCTGATCTAACTTCTGGAGGCAGTCAAAATGATCCTTAGAATTCTTCCCTACCTTATTCCTGTGCTGAGATACAGGCTGCTCCAACCTGCTGTAAAATGCTTGATTTCGAGAGTGAGCGAAACTAATGAAAACATTGTTGGGGTAAAACCTAAAGGGAAAGACCTAGCACCAAATCCAATTTGCCATCTGATCTAACTTCTGGAGGCAGTCAAAACGAGTATTTGAATTCTTCCCTACCTTATTCCTGTGCTGAGATACAGGCTGCTCCAACCTGCTGTAAAATGCTTGATTTCGAGAGTGAGCGAAACTAATGAAAACATTGTTGGGGTAAAACCTAAAGGGAAAGACCTAGCACCAAATCCAATTTGCCATCTGATCTAACTTCTGGAGGCAGTCAAAATGATCCTTAGAATTCTTCCCTACCTTATTCCTGTGCTGAGATACAGGCTGCTCCAACCTGCTGTAAAATGCTTGATTTCGAGAGTGAGCGAAACTAATGAAAACATTGTTGGGGTAAAACCTAAAGGGAAAGACCTAGCACCAAATCCAATTTGCCATCTGATCTAACTTCTGGAGGCAGTCAAAATGATCCTTAGAATTCTTCCCTACCTTATTCCTGTGCTGAGATACAGGCTGCTCCAACCTGCTGTAAAATGCTTGATTTCCAGAGTGAGCGAAACTAATGAAAACATTGTTGGGGTAAAACCTAAAGGGAAAGACCTAGCACCAAATCCAATTTGCCATCTGATCTAACTTCTGGAGGCAGTCAAAATGATCCTTAGAATTCTTCCCTACCTTATTCCTGTGCTGAGATACAGGCTGCTCCAACCTGCTGTAAAATGCTTGATTTCGAGAGTGAGCGAAACTAATGAAAACATTGTTGGGGTAAAACCTAAAGGGAAAGACCTAGCACCAAATCCAATTTGCCATCTGATCTAACTTCTGGAGGCAGTCAAAATGATCCTTAGAATTCTTCCCTACCTTATTCCTGTGCTGAGATACAGGCTGCTCCAACCTGCTGTAAAATGCTTGATTTCGAGAGTGAGCGAAACTAATGAAAACATTGTTGGGGTAAAACCTAAAGGGAAAGACCTAGCACCAAATCCAATTTGCCATCTGATCTAACTTCTGGAGGCAGTCAAAATGATCCTTAGAATTCTTCCCTACCTTATTCCTGTGCTGAGATACAGGCTGCTCCAACCTGCTGTAAAATGCTTGATTTCGAGAGTGAGCGAAACTAATGAAAACATTGTTGGGGTAAAACCTAAAGGGAAAGACCTAGCACCAAATCCAATTTGCCATCTGATCTAACTTCTGGAGGCAGTCAAAATGATCCTTAGAATTCTTCCCTACCTTATTCCTGTGCTGAGATACAGGCTGCTCCAACCTGCTGTAAAATGCTTGATTTCGAGAGTGAGCGAAACTAATGAAAACATTGTTGGGGTAAAACCTAAAGGGAAAGACCTAGCACCAAATCCAATTTGCCATCTGATCTAACTTCTGGAGGCAGTCAAAATGATCCTTAGAATTCTTCCCTACCTTATTCCTGTGCTGAGATACAGGCTGCTCCAACCTGCTGTAAAATGCTTGATTTCGAGAGTGAGCGAAACTAATGAAAACATTGTTGGGGTAAAACCTAAAGGGAAAGACCTAGCACCAAATCCAATTTGCCATCTGATCTAACTTCTGGAGGCAGTCAAAATGATCCTTTGAATTCTTCCCTACCTTATTCCTGTGCTGAGATACAGGCTGCTCCAACCTGCTGTAAAATGCTTGATTTCCAGAGTGAGCGAAACTAATGAAAACATTGTTGGGGTAAAACCTAAAGGGAAAGACCTAGCACCAAATCCAATTTGCCATCTGATCTAACTTCTGGAGGCAGTCAAAATGATCCTTAGAATTCTTCCCTACCTTATTCCTGTGCTGAGATACAGGCTGCTCCAACCTGCTGTAAAATGCTTGATTTCGAGAGTGAGCGAAACTAATGAAAACATTGTTGGGGTAAAACCTAAAGGGAAAGACCTAGCACCAAATCCAATTTGCCATCTGATCTAACTTCTGGAGGCAGTCAAAATGATCCTTAGAATTCTTCCCTACCTTATTCCTGTGCTGAGATACAGGCTGCTCCAACCTGCTGTAAAATGCTTGATTTTGAGAGTGAGCGAAACTAATGAAAACATTGTTGGGGTAAAACCTAAAGGGAAAGACCTAGCACCAAATCCAATTTGCCATCTGATCTAACTTCTGGAGGCAGTCAAAATGATCCTTAGAATTCTTCCCTACCTTATTCCTGTGCTGAGATACAGGCTGCTCCAACCTGCTGTAAAATGCTTGATTTCGAGAGTGAGCGAAACTAATGAAAACATTGTTGGGGTAAAACCTAAAGGGAAAGACCTAGCACCAAATCCAATTTGCCATCTGATCTAACTTCTGGAGGCAGTCAAAATGATCCTTAGAATTCTTCCCTACCTTATTCCTGTGCTGAGATACAGGCTGCTCCAACCTGCTGTAAAATGCTTGATTTCGAGAGTGAGCGAAACTAATGAAAACATTGTTGGGGTAAAACCTAAAGGGAAAGACCTAGCACCAAATCCAATTTGCCATCTGATCTAACTTCTGGAGGCAGTCAAAATGATCCTTAGAATTCTTCCCTACCTTATTCCTGTGCTGAGATACAGGCTGCTCCAACCTGCTGTAAAATGCTTGATTTCGAGAGTGAGCGAAACTAATGAAAACATTGTTGGGGTAAAACCTAAAGGGAAAGACCTAGCACCAAATCCAATTTGCCATCTGATCTAACTTCTGGAGGCAGTCAAAATGATCCTTAGAATTCTTCCCTACCTTATTCCTGTGCTGAGATACAGGCTGCTCCAACCTGCTGTAAAATGCTTGATTTCGAGAGTGAGCGAAACTAATGAAAACATTGTTGGGGTAAAACCTAAAGGGAAAGACCTAGCACCAAATCCAATTTGCCATCTGATCTAACTTCTGGAGGCAGTCAAAATGATCCTTAGAATTCTTCCCTACCTTATTCCTGTGCTGAGATACAGGCTGCTCCAACCTGCTGTAAAATGCTTGATTTCGAGAGTGAGCGAAACTAATGAAAACATTGTTGGGGTAAAACCTAAAGGGAAAGACCTAGCACCAAATCCAATTTGCCATCTGATCTAACTTCTGGAGGCAGTCAAAATGAGTATTTGAATTCTTCCCTACCTTATTCCTGTGCTGAGATACAGGCTGCTCCAACCTGCTGTAAAATGCTTGATTTCGAGAGTGAGCGAAACTAATGAAAACATTGTTGGGGTAAAACCTAAAGGGAAAGACCTAGCACCAAATCCAATTTGCCATCTGATCTAACTTCTGGAGGCAGTCAAAATGAGTATTTGAATTCTTCCCTACCTTATTCCTGTGCTGAGATACAGGCTGCTCCAACCTGCTGTAAAATGCTTGATTTCGAGAGTGAGCGAAACTAATGAAAACATTGTTGGGGTAAAACCTAAAGGGAAAGACCTAGCACCAAATCCAATTTGCCATCTGATCTAACTTCTGGAGGCAGTCAAAATGATCCTTAGAATTCTTCCCTACCTTATTCCTGTGCTGAGATACAGGCTGCTCCAACCTGCTGTAAAATGCTTGATTTCGAGAGTGAGCGAAACTAATGAAAACATTGTTGGGGTAAAACCTAAAGGGAAAGACCTAGCACCAAATCCAATTTGCCATCTGATCTAACTTCTGGAGGCAGTCAAAATGATCCTTAGAATTCTTCCCTACCTTATTCCTGTGCTGAGATACAGGCTGCTCCAACCTGCTGTAAAATGCTTGATTTCCAGAGTGAGCGAAACTAATGAAAACATTGTTGGGGTAAAACCTAAAGGGAAAGACTTAGCACCAAATCCAATTTGCTATCTGATCTAACTTCTGGAGGCAGTCAAAATGAGTATTTGAATTCTTCCCTACCTTATTCCTGTGCTGAGATACAGGCTGCTCCAACCTGCTGTAAAATGCTTGATTTCGAGAGTGAGCGAAACTAATGAAAACATTGTTGGGGTAAAACCTAAAGGGAAAGACCTAGCACCAAATCCAATTTGCCATCTGATCTAACTTCTGGAGGCAGTCAAAATGATCCTTAGAATTCTTCCCTACCTTATTTCTGTGCTGAGATACAGGCTGCTCCAACCTGCTGTAAAATGCTTGATTTCGAGAGTGAGCGAAACTAATGAAAACATTGTTGGGGTAAAACCTAAAGGGAAAGACCTAGCACCAAATCCAATTTGCCATCTGATCTAACTTCTGGAGGCAGTCAAAATGATCCTTAGAATTCTTCCCTACCTTATTCCTGTGCTGAGATACAGGCTGCTCCAACCTGCTGTAAAATGCTTGATTTCGAGAGTGAGCGAAACTAATGAAAACATTGTTGGGGTAAAACCTAAAGGGAAAGACCTAGCACCAAATCCAATTTGCCATCTGATCTAACTTCTGGAGGCAGTCAAAATGATCCTTAGAATTCTTCCCTACCTTATTCCTGTGCTGAGATACAGGCTGCTCCAACCTGCTGTAAAATGCTTGATTTCGAGAGTGAGCGAAACTAATGAAAACATTGTTGGGGTAAAACCTAAAGGGAAAGACCTAGCACCAAATCCAATTTGCCATCTGATCTAACTTCTGGAGGCAGTCAAAATGATCCTTAGAATTCTTCCCTACCTTATTCCTGTGCTGAGATACAGGCTGCTCCAACCTGCTGTAAAATGCTTGATTTCGAGAGTGAGCGAAACTAATGAAAACATTGTTGGGGTAAAACCTAAAGGGAAAGACCTAGCACCAAATCCAATTTGCCATCTGATCTAACTTCTGGAGGCCGTCAAAATGATCCTTAGAATTCTTCCCTACCTTATTCCTGTGCTGAGATACAGGCTGCTCCAACCTGCTGTAAAATGCTTGATTTCGAGAGTGAGCGAAACTAATGAAAACATTGTTGGGGTAAAACCTAAAGGGAAAGACCTAGCACCAAATCCAATTTGCCATCTGATCTAACTTCTGGAGGCAGTCAAAATGATCCTTAGAATTCTTCCCTACCTTATTCCTGTGCTGAGATACAGGCTGCTCCAACCTGCTGTAAAATGCTTGATTTCGAGAGTGAGCGAAACTAATGAAAACATTGTTGGGGTAAAACCTAAAGGGAAAGACCTAGCACCAAATCCAATTTGCCATCTGATCTAACTTCTGGAGGCAGTCAAAATGATCCTTAGAATTCTTCCCTACCTTATTCCTGTGCTGAGATACAGGCTGCTCCAACCTGCTGTAAAATGCTTGATTTCGAGAGTGAGCGAAACTAATGAAAACATTGTTGGGGTAAAACCTAAAGGGAAAGACCTAGCACCAAATCCAATTTGCCATCTGATCTAACTTCTGGAGGCAGTCAAAATGATCCTTAGAATTCTTCCCTACCTTATTCCTGTGCTGAGATACAGGCTGCTCCAACCTGCTGTAAAATGCTTGATTTCGAGAGTGAGCGAAACTAATGAAAACATTGTTGGGGTAAAACCTAAAGGGAAAGACCTAGCACCAAATCCAATTTGCCATCTGATCTAACTTCTGGAGGCAGTCAAAATGATCCTTAGAATTCTTCCCTACCTTATTCCTGTGCTGAGATACAGGCTGCTCCAACCTGCTGTAAAATGCTTGATTTCGAGAGTGAGCGAAACTAATGAAAACATTGTTGGGGTAAAACCTAAAGGGAAAGACCTAGCACCAAATCCAATTTGCCATCTGATCTAACTTCTGGAGGCAGTCAAAATGATCCTTAGAATTCTTCCCTACCTTATTCCTGTGCTGAGATACAGGCTGCTCCAACCTGCTGTAAAATGCTTGATTTCGAGAGTGAGCGAAACTAATGAAAACATTGTTGGGGTAAAACCTAAAGGGAAAGACCTAGCACCAAATCCAATTTGCCATCTGATCTAACTTCTGGAGGCAGTCAAAATGATCCTTAGAATTCTTCCCTACCTTATTCCTGTGCTGAGATACAGGCTGCTCCAACCTGCTGTAAAATGCTTGATTTCGAGAGTGAGCGAAACTAATGAAAACATTGTTGGGGTAAAACCTAAAGGGAAAGACCTAGCACCAAATCCAATTTGCCATCTGATCTAACTTCTGGAGGCAGTCAAAATGATCCTTAGAATTCTTCCCTACCTTATTCCTGTGCTGAGATACAGGCTGCTCCAACCTGCTGTAAAATGCTTGATTTCGAGAGTGAGCGAAACTAATGAAAACATTGTTGGGGTAAAACCTAAAGGGAAAGACCTAGCACCAAATCCAATTTGCCATCTGATCTAACTTCTGGAGGCAGTCAAAATGATCCTTAGAATTCTTCCCTACCTTATTCCTGTGCTGAGATACAGGCTGCTCCAACCTGCTGTAAAATGCTTGATTTCGAGAGTGAGCGAAACTAATGAAAACATTGTTGGGGTAAAACCTAAAGGGAAAGACCTAGCACCAAATCCAATTTGCCATCTGATCTAACTTCTGGAGGCAGTCAAAATGATCCTTAGAATTCTTCCCTACCTTATTCCTGTGCTGAGATACAGGCTGCTCCAACCTGCTGTAAAATGCTTGATTTCCAGAGTGAGCGAAACTAATGAAAACATTGTTGGGGTAAAACCTAAAGGGAAAGACCTAGCACCAAATCCAATTTGCCATCTGATCTAACTTCTGGAGGCCGTCAAAATGATCCTTAGAATTCTTCCCTACCTTATTCCTGTGCTGAGATACAGGCTGCTCCAACCTGCTGTAAAATGCTTGATTTCGAGAGTGAGCGAAACTAATGAAAACATTGTTGGGGTAAAACCTAAAGGGAAAGACCTAGCACCAAATCCAATTTGCCATCTGATCTAACTTCTGGAGGCAGTCAAAATGATCCTTAGAATTCTTCCCTACCTTATTCCTGTGCTGAGATACAGGCTGCTCCAACCTGCTGTAAAATGCTTGATTTCGAGAGTGAGCGAAACTAATGAAAACATTGTTGGGGTAAAACCTAAAGGGAAAGACCTAGCACCAAATCCAATTTGCCATCTGATCTAACTTCTGGAGGCAGTCAAAATGATCCTTAGAATTCTTCCCTACCTTATTCCTGTGCTGAGATACAGGCTGCTCCAACCTGCTGTAAAATGCTTGATTTCGAGAGTGAGCGAAACTAATGAAAACATTGTTGGGGTAAAACCTAAAGGGAAAGACCTAGCACCAAATCCAATTTGCCATCTGATCTAACTTCTGGAGGCAGTCAAAATGATCCTTAGAATTCTTCCCTACCTTATTCCTGTGCTGAGATACAGGCTGCTCCAACCTGCTGTAAAATGCTTGATTTCGAGAGTGAGCGAAACTAATGAAAACATTGTTGGGGTAAAACCTAAAGGGAAAGACCTAGCACCAAATCCAATTTGCCATCTGATCTAACTTCTGGAGGCAGTCAAAATGATCCTTTGAATTCTTCCCTACCTTATTCCTGTGCTGAGATACAGGCTGCTCCAACCTGCTGTAAAATGCTTGATTTCGAGAGTGAGCGAAACTAATGAAAACATTGTTGGGGTAAAACCTAAAGGGAAAGACCTAGCACCAAATCCAATTTGCCATCTGATCTAACTTCTGGAGGCAGTCAAAATGATCCTTAGAATTCTTCCCTACCTTATTCCTGTGCTGAGATACAGGCTGCTCCAACCTGCTGTAAAATGCTTGATTTCGAGAGTGAGCGAAACTAATGAAAACATTGTTGGGGTAAAACCTAAAGGGAAAGACCTAGCACCAAATCCAATTTGCCATCTGATCTAACTTCTGGAGGCAGTCAAAATGATCCTTAGAATTCTTCCCTACCTTATTCCTGTGCTGAGATACAGGCTGCTCCAACCTGCTGTAAAATGCTTGATTTCGAGAGTGAGCGAAACTAATGAAAACATTGTTGGGGTAAAACCTAAAGGGAAAGACCTAGCACCAAATCCAATTTGCCATCTGATCTAACTTCTGGAGGCAGTCAAAATGATCCTTAGAATTCTTCCCTACCTTATTCCTGTGCTGAGATACAGGCTGCTCCAACCTGCTGTAAAATGCTTGATTTCGAGAGTGAGCGAAACTAATGAAAACATTGTTGGGGTAAAACCTAAAGGGAAAGACCTAGCACCAAATCCAATTTGCCATCTGATCTAACTTCTGGAGGCAGTCAAAATGATCCTTAGAATTCTTCCCTACCTTATTCCTGTGCTGAGATACAGGCTGCTCCAACCTGCTGTAAAATGCTTGATTTCGAGAGTGAGCGAAACTAATGAAAACATTGTTGGGGTAAAACCTAAAGGGAAAGACCTAGCACCAAATCCAATTTGCCATCTGATCTAACTTCTGGAGGCAGTCAAAATGATCCTTAGAATTCTTCCCTACCTTATTCCTGTGCTGAGATACAGGCTGCTCCAACCTGCTGTAAAATGCTTGATTTCGAGAGTGAGCGAAACTAATGAAAACATTGTTGGGGTAAAACCTAAAGGGAAAGACCTAGCACCAAATCCAATTTGCCATCTGATCTAACTTCTGGAGGCAGTCAAAATGAGTATTTGAATTCTTCCCTACCTTATTCCTGTGCTGAGATACAGGCTGCTCCAACCTGCTGTAAAATGCTTGATTTCGAGAGTGAGCGAAACTAATGAAAACATTGTTGGGGTAAAACCTAAAGGGAAAGACCTAGCACCAAATCCAATTTGCCATCTGATCTAACTTCTGGAGGCAGTCAAAATGAGTATTTGAATTCTTCCCTACCTTATTCCTGTGCTGAGATACAGGCTGCTCCAACCTGCTGTAAAATGCTTGATTTCGAGAGTGAGCGAAACTAATGAAAACATTGTTGGGGTAAAACCTAAAGGGAAAGACCTAGCACCAAATCCAATTTGCCATCTGATCTAACTTCTGGAGGCAGTCAAAATGATCCTTAGAATTCTTCCCTACCTTATTCCTGTGCTGAGATACAGGCTGCTCCAACCTGCTGTAAAATGCTTGATTTCGAGAGTGAGCGAAACTAATGAAAACATTGTTGGGGTAAAACCTAAAGGGAAAGACCTAGCACCAAATCCAATTTGCCATCTGATCTAACTTCTGGAGGCAGTCAAAATGATCCTTAGAATTCTTCCCTACCTTATTCCTGTGCTGAGATACAGGCTGCTCCAACCTGCTGTAAAATGCTTGATTTCGAGAGTGAGCGAAACTAATGAAAACATTGTTGGGGTAAAACCTAAAGGGAAAGACCTAGCACCAAATCCAATTTGCCATCTGATCTAACTTCTGGAGGCAGTCAAAATGATCCTTAGAATTCTTCCCTACCTTATTCCTGTGCTGAGATACAGGCTGCTCCAACCTGCTGTAAAATGCTTGATTTCGAGAGTGAGCGAAACTAATGAAAACATTGTTGGGGTAAAACCTAAAGGGAAAGACCTAGCACCAAATCCAATTTGCCATCTGATCTAACTTCTGGAGGCAGTCAAAATGATCCTTAGAATTCTTCCCTACCTTATTCCTGTGCTGAGATACAGGCTGCTCCAACCTGCTGTAAAATGCTTGATTTTGAGAGTGAGCGAAACTAATGAAAACATTGTTGGGGTAAAACCTAAAGGGAAAGACCTAGCACCAAATCCAATTTGCCATCTGATCTAACTTCTGGAGGCAGTCAAAATGATCCTTAGAATTCTTCCCTACCTTATTCCTGTGCTGAGATACAGGCTGCTCCAACCTGCTGTAAAATGCTTGATTTCGAGAGTGAGCGAAACTAATGAAAACATTGTTGGGGTAAAACCTAAAGGGAAAGACCTAGCACCAAATCCAATTTGCCATCTGATCTAACTTCTGGAGGCAGTCAAAACGAGTATTTGAATTCTTCCCTACCTTATTCCTGTGCTGAGATACAGGCTGCTCCAACCTGCTGTAAAATGCTTGATTTTGAGAGTGAGCGAAACTAATGAAAACATTGTTGGGGTAAAACCTAAAGGGAAAGACCTAGCACCAAATCCAATTTGCCATCTGATCTAACTTCTGGAGGCAGTCAAAATGATCCTTAGAATTCTTCCCTACCTTATTCCTGTGCTGAGATACAGGCTGCTCCAACCTGCTGTAAAATGCTTGATTTCGAGAGTGAGCGAAACTAATGAAAACATTGTTGGGGTAAAACCTAAAGGGAAAGACCTAGCACCAAATCCAATTTGCCATCTGATCTAACTTCTGGAGGCAGTCAAAATGATCCTTAGAATTCTTCCCTACCTTATTCCTGTGCTGAGATACAGGCTGCTCCAACCTGCTGTAAAATGCTTGATTTCGAGAGTGAGCGAAACTAATGAAAACATTGTTGGGGTAAAACCTAAAGGGAAAGACCTAGCACCAAATCCAATTTGCCATCTGATCTAACTTCTGGAGGCAGTCAAAATGATCCTTAGAATTCTTCCCTACCTTATTCCTGTGCTGAGATACAGGCTGCTCCAACCTGCTGTAAAATGCTTGATTTCGAGAGTGAGCGAAACTAATGAAAACATTGTTGGGGTAAAACCTAAAGGGAAAGACCTAGCACCAAATCCAATTTGCCATCTGATCTAACTTCTGGAGGCAGTCAAAATGAGTATTTGAATTCTTCCCTACCTTATTCCTGTGCTGAGATACAGGCTGCTCCAACCTGCTGTAAAATGCTTGATTTCGAGAGTGAGCGAAACTAATGAAAACATTGTTGGGGTAAAACCTAAAGGGAAAGACCTAGCACCAAATCCAATTTGCCATCTGATCTAACTTCTGGAGGCAGTCAAAATGATCCTTAGAATTCTTCCCTACCTTATTCCTGTGCTGAGATACAGGCTGCTCCAACCTGCTGTAAAATGCTTGATTTCGAGAGTGAGCGAAACTAATGAAAACATTGTTGGGGTAAAACCTAAAGGGAAAGACCTAGCACCAAATCCAATTTGCCATCTGATCTAACTTCTGGAGGCAGTCAAAATGATCCTTAGAATTCTTCCCTACCTTATTCCTGTGCTGAGATACAGGCTGCTCCAACCTGCTGTAAAATGCTTGATTTCGAGAGTGAGCGAAACTAATGAAAACATTGTTGGGGTAAAACCTAAAGGGAAAGACCTAGCACCAAATCCAATTTGCCATCTGATCTAACTTCTGGAGGCAGTCAAAATGATCCTTAGAATTCTTCCCTACCTTATTCCTGTGCTGAGATACAGGCTGCTCCAACCTGCTGTAAAATGCTTGATTTCGAGAGTGAGCGAAACTAATGAAAACATTGTTGGGGTAAAACCTAAAGGGAAAGACCTAGCACCAAATCCAATTTGCCATCTGATCTAACTTCTGGAGGCAGTCAAAATGATCCTTAGAATTCTTCCCTACCTTATTCCTGTGCTGAGATACAGGCTGCTCCAACCTGCTGTAAAATGCTTGATTTCGAGAGTGAGCGAAACTAATGAAAACATTGTTGGGGTAAAACCTAAAGGGAAAGACCTAGCACCAAATCCAATTTGCCATCTGATCTAACTTCTGGAGGCAGTCAAAATGATCCTTTGAATTCTTCCCTACCTTATTCCTGTGCTGAGATACAGGCTGCTCCAACCTGCTGTAAAATGCTTGATTTCGAGAGTGAGCGAAACTAATGAAAACATTGTTGGGGTAAAACCTAAAGGGAAAGACCTAGCACCAAATCCAATTTGCCATCTGATCTAACTTCTGGAGGCAGTCAAAATGATCCTTAGAATTCTTCCCTACCTTATTCCTGTGCTGAGATACAGGCTGCTCCAACCTGCTGTAAAATGCTTGATTTCGAGAGTGAGCGAAACTAATGAAAACATTGTTGGGGTAAAACCTAAAGGGAAAGACCTAGCACCAAATCCAATTTGCCATCTGATCTAACTTCTGGAGGCAGTCAAAATGATCCTTAGAATTCTTCCCTACCTTATTCCTGTGCTGAGATACAGGCTGCTCCAACCTGCTGTAAAATGCTTGATTTCGAGAGTGAGCGAAACTAATGAAAACATTGTTGGGGTAAAACCTAAAGGGAAAGACCTAGCACCAAATCCAATTTGCCATCTGATCTAACTTCTGGAGGCAGTCAAAATGATCCTTAGAATTCTTCCCTACCTTATTCCTGTGCTGAGATACAGGCTGCTCCAACCTGCTGTAAAATGCTTGATTTCGAGAGTGAGCGAAACTAATGAAAACATTGTTGGGGTAAAACCTAAAGGGAAAGACCTAGCACCAAATCCAATTTGCCATCTGATCTAACTTCTGGAGGCAGTCAAAATGAGTATTTGAATTCTTCCCTACCTTATTCCTGTGCTGAGATACAGGCTGCTCCAACCTGCTGTAAAATGCTTGATTTCGAGAGTGAGCGAAACTAATGAAAACATTGTTGGGGTAAAACCTAAAGGGAAAGACCTAGCACCAAATCCAATTTGCCATCTGATCTAACTTCTGGAGGCAGTCAAAATGATCCTTAGAATTCTTCCCTACCTTATTCCTGTGCTGAGATACAGGCTGCTCCAACCTGCTGTAAAATGCTTGATTTCGAGAGTGAGCGAAACTAATGAAAACATTGTTGGGGTAAAACCTAAAGGGAAAGACCTAGCACCAAATCCAATTTGCCATCTGATCTAACTTCTGGAGGCAGTCAAAATGATCCTTAGAATTCTTCCCTACCTTATTCCTGTGCTGAGATACAGGCTGCTCCAACCTGCTGTAAAATGCTTGATTTCGAGAGTGAGCGAAACTAATGAAAACATTGTTGGGGTAAAACCTAAAGGGAAAGACCTAGCACCAAATCCAATTTGCCATCTGATCTAACTTCTGGAGGCAGTCAAAATGATCCTTAGAATTCTTCCCTACCTTATTCCTGTGCTGAGATACAGGCTGCTCCAACCTGCTGTAAAATGCTTGATTTCGAGAGTGAGCGAAACTAATGAAAACATTGTTGGGGTAAAACCTAAAGGGAAAGACCTAGCACCAAATCCAATTTGCCATCTGATCTAACTTCTGGAGGCAGTCAAAATGATCCTTAGAATTCTTCCCTACCTTATTCCTGTGCTGAGATACAGGCTGCTCCAACCTGCTGTAAAATGCTTGATTTCCAGAGTGAGCGAAACTAATGAAAACATTGTTGGGGTAAAACCTAAAGGGAAAGACCTAGCACCAAATCCAATTTGCCATCTGATCTAACTTCTGGAGGCAGTCAAAATGAGTATTTGAATTCTTCCCTACCTTATTCCTGTGCTGAGATACAGGCTGCTCCAACCTGCTGTAAAATGCTTGATTTCGAGAGTGAGCGAAACTAATGAAAACATTGTTGGGGTAAAACCTAAAGGGAAAGACCTAGCACCAAATCCAATTTGCCATCTGATCTAACTTCTGGAGGCAGTCAAAATGATCCTTAGAATTCTTCCCTACCTTATTCCTGTGCTGAGATACAGGCTGCTCCAACCTGCTGTAAAATGCTTGATTTCGAGAGTGAGCGAAACTAATGAAAACATTGTTGGGGTAAAACCTAAAGGGAAAGACCTAGCACCAAATCCAATTTGCCATCTGATCTAACTTCTGGAGGCAGTCAAAATGATCCTTAGAATTCTTCCCTACCTTATTCCTGTGCTGAGATACAGGCTGCTCCAACCTGCTGTAAAATGCTTGATTTTGAGAGTGAGCGAAACTAATGAAAACATTGTTGGGGTAAAACCTAAAGGGAAAGACCTAGCACCAAATCCAATTTGCCATCTGATCTAACTTCTGGAGGCAGTCAAAATGAGTATTTGAATTCTTCCCTACCTTATTCCTGTGCTGAGATACAGGCTGCTCCAACCTGCTGTAAAATGCTTGATTTCGAGAGTGAGCGAAACTAATGAAAACATTGTTGGGGTAAAACCTAAAGGGAAAGACCTAGCACCAAATCCAATTTGCCATCTGATCTAACTTCTGGAGGCAGTCAAAATGATCCTTAGAATTCTTCCCTACCTTATTCCTGTGCTGAGATACAGGCTGCTCCAACCTGCTGTAAAATGCTTGATTTCGAGAGTGAGCGAAACTAATGAAAACATTGTTGGGGTAAAACCTAAAGGGAAAGACCTAGCACCAAATCCAATTTGCCATCTGATCTAACTTCTGGAGGCAGTCAAAATGAGTATTTGAATTCTTCCCTACCTTATTCCTGTGCTGAGATACAGGCTGCTCCAACCTGCTGTAAAATGCTTGATTTCGAGAGTGAGCGAAACTAATGAAAACATTGTTGGGGTAAAACCTAAAGGGAAAGACCTAGCACCAAATCCAATTTGCCATCTGATCTAACTTCTGGAGGCAGTCAAAATGATCCTTAGAATTCTTCCCTACCTTATTCCTGTGCTGAGATACAGGCTGCTCCAACCTGCTGTAAAATGCTTGATTTCGAGAGTGAGCGAAACTAATGAAAACATTGTTGGGGTAAAACCTAAAGGGAAAGACCTAGCACCAAATCCAATTTGCCATCTGAACTAACTTCTGGAGGCAGTCAAAATGATCCTTAGAATTCTTCCCTACCTTATTCCTGTGCTGAGATACAGGCTGCTCCAACCTGCTGTAAAATGCTTGATTTCGAGAGTGAGCGAAACTAATGAAAACATTGTTGGGGTAAAACCTAAAGGGAAAGACCTAGCACCAAATCCAATTTGCCATCTGATCTAACTTCTGGAGGCAGTCAAAATGATCCTTAGAATTCTTCCCTACCTTATTCCTGTGCTGAGATACAGGCTGCTCCAACCTGCTGTAAAATGCTTGATTTCGAGAGTGAGCGAAACTAATGAAAACATTGTTGGGGTAAAACCTAAAGGGAAAGACCTAGCACCAAATCCAATTTGCCATCTGATCTAACATCTGGAGGCAGTCAAAATGAGTATTTGAATTCTTCCCTACCTTATTCCTGTGCTGAGATACAGGCTGCTCCAACCTGCTGTAAAATGCTTGATTTCGAGAGTGAGCGAAACTAATGAAAACATTGTTGGGGTAAAACCTAAAGGGAAAGACCTAGCACCAAATCCAATTTGCCATCTGATCTAACTTCTGGAGGCAGTCAAAATGAGTATTTGAATTCTTCCCTACCTTATTCCTGTGCTGAGATACAGGCTGCTCCAACCTGCTGTAAAATGCTTGATTTCGAGAGTGAGCGAAACTAATGAAAACATTGTTGGGGTAAAACCTAAAGGGAAAGACCTAGCACCAAATCCAATTTGCCATCTGATCTAACTTCTGGAGGCAGTCAAAATGAGTATTTGAATTCTTCCCTACCTTATTCCTGTGCTGAGATACAGGCTGCTCCAACCTGCTGTAAAATGCTTGATTTCGAGAGTGAGCGAAACTAATGAAAACATTGTTGGGGTAAAACCTAAAGGGAAAGACCTAGCACCAAATCCAATTTGCCATCTGATCTAACTTCTGGAGGCAGTCAAAATGAGTATTTGAATTCTTCCCTACCTTATTCCTGTGCTGAGATACAGGCTGCTCCAACCTGCTGTAAAATGCTTGATTTCGAGAGTGAGCGAAACTAATGAAAACATTGTTGGGGTAAAACCTAAAGGGAAAGACCTAGCACCAAATCCAATTTGCCATCTGATCTAACTTCTGGAGGCAGTCAAAATGATCCTTAGAATTCTTCCCTACCTTATTCCTGTGCTGAGATACAGGCTGCTCCAACCTGCTGTAAAATGCTTGATTTCGAGAGTGAGCGAAACTAATGAAAACATTGTTGGGGTAAAACCTAAAGGGAAAGACCTAGCACCAAATCCAATTTGCCATCTGATCTAACTTCTGGAGGCAGTCAAAATGATCCTTAGAATTCTTCCCTACCTTATTCCTGTGCTGAGATACAGGCTGCTCCAACCTGCTGTAAAATGCTTGATTTCGAGAGTGAGCGAAACTAATGAAAACATTGTTGGGGTAAAACCTAAAGGGAAAGACCTAGCACCAAATCCAATTTGCCATCTGATCTAACTTCTGGAGGCAGTCAAAATGATCCTTAGAATTCTTCCCTACCTTATTCCTGTGCTGAGATACAGGCTGCTCCAACCTGCTGTAAAATGCTTGATTTCGAGAGTGAGCGAAACTAATGAAAACATTGTTGGGGTAAAACCTAAAGGGAAAGACCTAGCACCAAATCCAATTTGCCATCTGATCTAACTTCTGGAGGCAGTCAAAATGATCCTTAGAATTCTTCCCTACCTTATTCCTGTGCTGAGATACAGGCTGCTCCAACCTGCTGTAAAATGCTTGATTTCGAGAGTGAGCGAAACTAATGAAAACATTGTTGGGGTAAAACCTAAAGGGAAAGACCTAGCACCAAATCCAATTTGCCATCTGATCTAACTTCTGGAGGCAGTCAAAATGATCCTTAGAATTCTTCCCTACCTTATTCCTGTGCTGAGATACAGGCTGCTCCAACCTGCTGTAAAATGCTTGATTTCGAGAGTGAGCGAAACTAATGAAAACATTGTTGGGGTAAAACCTAAAGGGAAAGACCTAGCACCAAATCCAATTTGCCATCTGATCTAACTTCTGGAGGCAGTCAAAATGATCCTTAGAATTCTTCCCTACCTTATTCCTGTGCTGAGATACAGGCTGCTCCAACCTGCTGTAAAATGCTTGATTTCGAGAGTGAGCGAAACTAATGAAAACATTGTTGGGGTAAAACCTAAAGGGAAAGACCTAGCACCAAATCCAATTTGCCATCTGATCTAACTTCTGGAGGCAGTCAAAATGATCCTTAGAATTCTTCCCTACCTTATTCCTGTGCTGAGATACAGGCTGCTCCAACCTGCTGTAAAATGCTTGATTTCGAGAGTGAGCGAAACTAATGAAAACATTGTTGGGGTAAAACCTAAAGGGAAAGACCTAGCACCAAATCCAATTTGCCATCTGATCTAACTTCTGGAGGCAGTCAAAATGAGTATTTGAATTCTTCCCTACCTTATTCCTGTGCTGAGATACAGGCTGCTCCAACCTGCTGTAAAATGCTTGATTTCGAGAGTGAGCGAAACTAATGAAAACATTGTTGGGGTAAAACCTAAAGGGAAAGACCTAGCACCAAATCCAATTTGCCATCTGATCTAACTTCTGGAGGCAGTCAAAATGATCCTTAGAATTCTTCCCTACCTTATTCCTGTGCTGAGATACAGGCTGCTCCAACCTGCTGTAAAATGCTTGATTTCGAGAGTGAGCGAAACTAATGAAAACATTGTTGGGGTAAAACCTAAAGGGAAAGACCTAGCACCAAATCCAATTTGCCATCTGATCTAACTTCTGGAGGCAGTCAAAATGATCCTTAGAATTCTTCCCTACCTTATTCCTGTGCTGAGATACAGGCTGCTCCAACCTGCTGTAAAATGCTTGATTTCGAGAGTGAGCGAAACTAATGAAAACATTGTTGGGGTAAAACCTAAAGGGAAAGACCTAGCACCAAATCCAATTTGCCATCTGATCTAACTTCTGGAGGCAGTCAAAATGATCCTTAGAATTCTTCCCTACCTTATTCCTGTGCTGAGATACAGGCTGCTCCAACCTGCTGTAAAATGCTTGATTTCGAGAGTGAGCGAAACTAATGAAAACATTGTTGGGGTAAAACCTAAAGGGAAAGACCTAGCACCAAATCCAATTTGCCATCTGATCTAACTTCTGGAGGCAGTCAAAATGATCCTTAGAATTCTTCCCTACCTTATTCCTGTGCTGAGATACAGGCTGCTCCAACCTGCTGTAAAATGCTTGATTTCCAGAGTGAGCGAAACTAATGAAAACATTGTTGGGGTAAAACCTAAAGGGAAAGACCTAGCACCAAATCCAATTTGCCATCTGATCTAACTTCTGGAGGCAGTCAAAATGAGTATTTGAATTCTTCCCTACCTTATTCCTGTGCTGAGATACAGGCTGCTCCAACCTGCTGTAAAATGCTTGATTTCGAGAGTGAGCGAAACTAATGAAAACATTGTTGGGGTAAAACCTAAAGGGAAAGACCTAGCACCAAATCCAATTTGCCATCTGATCTAACTTCTGGAGGCAGTCAAAATGATCCTTAGAATTCTTCCCTACCTTATTCCTGTGCTGAGATACAGGCTGCTCCAACCTGCTGTAAAATGCTTGATTTCGAGAGTGAGCGAAACTAATGAAAACATTGTTGGGGTAAAACCTAAAGGGAAAGACCTAGCACCAAATCCAATTTGCCATCTGATCTAACTTCTGGAGGCAGTCAAAATGATCCTTAGAATTCTTCCCTACCTTATTCCTGTGCTGAGATACAGGCTGCTCCAACCTGCTGTAAAATGCTTGATTTCGAGAGTGAGCAAAACTAATGAAAACATTGTTGGGGTAAAACCTAAAGGGAAAGACCTAGCACCAAATCCAATTTGCCATCTGATCTAACTTCTGGAGGCAGTCAAAATGAGCCTTAGAATTCTTCCCTACCTTATTCCTGTGCTGAGATACAGGCTGCTCCAACCTGCTGTAAAATGCTTGATTTCGAGAGTGAGCGAAACTAATGAAAACATTGTTGGGGTAAAACCTAAAGGGAAAGACCTAGCACCAAATCCAATTTGCCATCTGATCTAACATCTGGAGGCAGTCAAAATGAGTATTTGAATTCTTCCCTACCTTATTCCTGTGCTGAGATACAGGCTGCTCCAACCTGCTGTAAAATGCTTGATTTCGAGAGTGAGCGAAACTAATGAAAACATTGTTGGGGTAAAACCTAAAGGGAAAGACCTAGCACCAAATCCAATTTGCCATCTGATCTAACTTCTGGAGGCAGTCAAAATGATCCTTAGAATTCTTCCCTACCTTATTCCTGTGCTGAGATACAGGCTGCTCCAACCTGCTGTAAAATGCTTGATTTCGAGAGTGAGCGAAACTAATGAAAACATTGTTGGGGTAAAACCTAAAGGGAAAGACCTAGCACCAAATCCAATTTGCCATCTGATCTAACTTCTGGAGGCAGTCAAAATGAGTATTTGAATTCTTCCCTACCTTATTCCTGTGCTGAGATACAGGCTGCTCCAACCTGCTGTAAAATGCTTGATTTCGAGAGTGAGCGAAACTAATGAAAACATTGTTGGGGTAAAACCTAAAGGGAAAGACCTAGCACCAAATCCAATTTGCCATCTGATCTAACTTCTGGAGGCAGTCAAAATGATCCTTAGAATTCTTCCCTACCTTATTCCTGTGCTGAGATACAGGCTGCTCCAACCTGCTGTAAAATGCTTGATTTCGAGAGTGAGCAAAACTAATGAAAACATTGTTGGGGTAAAACCTAAAGGGAAAGACCTAGCACCAAATCCAATTTGCCATCTGATCTAACTTCTGGAGGCAGTCAAAATGAGCCTTAGAATTCTTCCCTACCTTATTCCTGTGCTGAGATACAGGCTGCTCCAACCTGCTGTAAAATGCTTGATTTCGAGAGTGAGCGAAACTAATGAAAACATTGTTGGGGTAAAACCTAAAGGGAAAGACCTAGCACCAAATCCAATTTGCCATCTGATCTAACTTCTGGAGGCAGTCAAAATGAGCCTTAGAATTCTTCCCTACCTTATTCCTGTGCTGAGATACAGGCTGCTCCAACCTGCTGTAAAATGCTTGATTTCGAGAGTGAGCGAAACTAATGAAAACATTGTTGGGGTAAAACCTAAAGGGAAAGACCTAGCACCAAATCCAATTTGCCATCTGATCTAACTTCTGGAGGCAGTCAAAATGATCCTTAGAATTCTTCCCTACCTTATTCCTGTGCTGAGATACAGGCTGCTCCAACCTGCTGTAAAATGCTTGATTTCGAGAGTGAGCGAAACTAATGAAAACATTGTTGGGGTAAAACCTAAAGGGAAAGACCTAGCACCAAATCCAATTTGCCATCTGATCTAACTTCTGGAGGCAGTCAAAATGATCCTTAGAATTCTTCCCTACCTTATTCCTGTGCTGAGATACAGGCTGCTCCAACCTGCTGTAAAATGCTTGATTTTGAGAGTGAGCGAAACTAATGAAAACATTGTTGGGGTAAAACCTAAAGGGAAAGACCTAGCACCAAATCCAATTTGCCATCTGATCTAACTTCTGGAGGCAGTCAAAATGAGTATTTGAATTCTTCCCTACCTTATTCCTGTGCTGAGATACAGGCTGCTCCAACCTGCTGTAAAATGCTTGATTTCGAGAGTGAGCGAAACTAATGAAAACATTGTTGGGGTAAAACCTAAAGGGAAAGACCTAGCACCAAATCCAATTTGCCATCTGATCTAACTTCTGGAGGCAGTCAAAATGATCCTTAGAATTCTTCCCTACCTTATTCCTGTGCTGAGATACAGGCTGCTCCAACCTGCTGTAAAATGCTTGATTTCGAGAGTGAGCGAAACTAATGAAAACATTGTTGGGGTAAAACCTAAAGGGAAAGACCTAGCACCAAATCCAATTTGCCATCTGATCTAACTTCTGGAGGCAGTCAAAATGAGTATTTGAATTCTTCCCTACCTTATTCCTGTGCTGAGATACAGGCTGCTCCAACCTGCTGTAAAATGCTTGATTTCGAGAGTGAGCGAAACTAATGAAAACATTGTTGGGGTAAAACCTAAAGGGAAAGACCTAGCACCAAATCCAATTTGCCATCTGATCTAACTTCTGGAGGCAGTCAAAATGATCCTTAGAATTCTTCCCTACCTTATTCCTGTGCTGAGATACAGGCTGCTCCAACCTGCTGTAAAATGCTTGATTTCGAGAGTGAGCGAAACTAATGAAAACATTGTTGGGGTAAAACCTAAAGGGAAAGACCTAGCACCAAATCCAATTTGCCATCTGAACTAACTTCTGGAGGCAGTCAAAATGATCCTTAGAATTCTTCCCTACCTTATTCCTGTGCTGAGATACAGGCTGCTCCAACCTGCTGTAAAATGCTTGATTTCGAGAGTGAGCGAAACTAATGAAAACATTGTTGGGGTAAAACCTAAAGGGAAAGACCTAGCACCAAATCCAATTTGCCATCTGATCTAACTTCTGGAGGCAGTCAAAATGATCCTTAGAATTCTTCCCTACCTTATTCCTGTGCTGAGATACAGGCTGCTCCAACCTGCTGTAAAATGCTTGATTTCGAGAGTGAGCGAAACTAATGAAAACATTGTTGGGGTAAAACCTAAAGGGAAAGACCTAGCACCAAATCCAATTTGCCATCTGATCTAACATCTGGAGGCAGTCAAAATGAGTATTTGAATTCTTCCCTACCTTATTCCTGTGCTGAGATACAGGCTGCTCCAACCTGCTGTAAAATGCTTGATTTCGAGAGTGAGCGAAACTAATGAAAACATTGTTGGGGTAAAACCTAAAGGGAAAGACCTAGCACCAAATCCAATTTGCCATCTGATCTAACTTCTGGAGGCAGTCAAAATGAGTATTTGAATTCTTCCCTACCTTATTCCTGTGCTGAGATACAGGCTGCTCCAACCTGCTGTAAAATGCTTGATTTCGAGAGTGAGCGAAACTAATGAAAACATTGTTGGGGTAAAACCTAAAGGGAAAGACCTAGCACCAAATCCAATTTGCCATCTGATCTAACTTCTGGAGGCAGTCAAAATGAGTATTTGAATTCTTCCCTACCTTATTCCTGTGCTGAGATACAGGCTGCTCCAACCTGCTGTAAAATGCTTGATTTCGAGAGTGAGCGAAACTAATGAAAACATTGTTGGGGTAAAACCTAAAGGGAAAGACCTAGCACCAAATCCAATTTGCCATCTGATCTAACTTCTGGAGGCAGTCAAAATGATCCTTAGAATTCTTCCCTACCTTATTCCTGTGCTGAGATACAGGCTGCTCCAACCTGCTGTAAAATGCTTGATTTCGAGAGTGAGCGAAACTAATGAAAACATTGTTGGGGTAAAACCTAAAGGGAAAGACCTAGCACCAAATCCAATTTGCCATCTGATCTAACTTCTGGAGGCAGTCAAAATGATCCTTAGAATTCTTCCCTACCTTATTCCTGTGCTGAGATACAGGCTGCTCCAACCTGCTGTAAAATGCTTGATTTCGAGAGTGAGCGAAACTAATGAAAACATTGTTGGGGTAAAACCTAAAGGGAAAGACCTAGCACCAAATCCAATTTGCCATCTGATCTAACTTCTGGAGGCAGTCAAAATGATCCTTAGAATTCTTCCCTACCTTATTCCTGTGCTGAGATACAGGCTGCTCCAACCTGCTGTAAAATGCTTGATTTCGAGAGTGAGCGAAACTAATGAAAACATTGTTGGGGTAAAACCTAAAGGGAAAGACCTAGCACCAAATCCAATTTGCCATCTGATCTAACTTCTGGAGGCAGTCAAAATGATCCTTAGAATTCTTCCCTACCTTATTCCTGTGCTGAGATACAGGCTGCTCCAACCTGCTGTAAAATGCTTGATTTCGAGAGTGAGCGAAACTAATGAAAACATTGTTGGGGTAAAACCTAAAGGGAAAGACCTAGCACCAAATCCAATTTGCCATCTGATCTAACTTCTGGAGGCAGTCAAAATGATCCTTAGAATTCTTCCCTACCTTATTCCTGTGCTGAGATACAGGCTGCTCCAACCTGCTGTAAAATGCTTGATTTCGAGAGTGAGCGAAACTAATGAAAACATTGTTGGGGTAAAACCTAAAGGGAAAGACCTAGCACCAAATCCAATTTGCCATCTGATCTAACTTCTGGAGGCAGTCAAAATGATCCTTAGAATTCTTCCCTACCTTATTCCTGTGCTGAGATACAGGCTGCTCCAACCTGCTGTAAAATGCTTGATTTCGAGAGTGAGCGAAACTAATGAAAACATTGTTGGGGTAAAACCTAAAGGGAAAGACCTAGCACCAAATCCAATTTGCCATCTGATCTAACTTCTGGAGGCAGTCAAAATGATCCTTAGAATTCTTCCCTACCTTATTCCTGTGCTGAGATACAGGCTGCTCCAACCTGCTGTAAAATGCTTGATTTCGAGAGTGAGCGAAACTAATGAAAACATTGTTGGGGTAAAACCTAAAGGGAAAGACCTAGCACCAAATCCAATTTGCCATCTGATCTAACTTCTGGAGGCAGTCAAAATGAGTATTTGAATTCTTCCCTACCTTATTCCTGTGCTGAGATACAGGCTGCTCCAACCTGCTGTAAAATGCTTGATTTCGAGAGTGAGCGAAACTAATGAAAACATTGTTGGGGTAAAACCTAAAGGGAAAGACCTAGCACCAAATCCAATTTGCCATCTGATCTAACTTCTGGAGGCAGTCAAAATGATCCTTAGAATTCTTCCCTACCTTATTCCTGTGCTGAGATACAGGCTGCTCCAACCTGCTGTAAAATGCTTGATTTCGAGAGTGAGCGAAACTAATGAAAACATTGTTGGGGTAAAACCTAAAGGGAAAGACCTAGCACCAAATCCAATTTGCCATCTGATCTAACTTCTGGAGGCAGTCAAAATGATCCTTAGAATTCTTCCCTACCTTATTCCTGTGCTGAGATACAGGCTGCTCCAACCTGCTGTAAAATGCTTGATTTCGAGAGTGAGCGAAACTAATGAAAACATTGTTGGGGTAAAACCTAAAGGGAAAGACCTAGCACCAAATCCAATTTGCCATCTGATCTAACTTCTGGAGGCAGTCAAAATGATCCTTAGAATTCTTCCCTACCTTATTCCTGTGCTGAGATACAGGCTGCTCCAACCTGCTGTAAAATGCTTGATTTCGAGAGTGAGCGAAACTAATGAAAACATTGTTGGGGTAAAACCTAAAGGGAAAGACCTAGCACCAAATCCAATTTGCCATCTGATCTAACTTCTGGAGGCAGTCAAAATGATCCTTAGAATTCTTCCCTACCTTATTCCTGTGCTGAGATACAGGCTGCTCCAACCTGCTGTAAAATGCTTGATTTCCAGAGTGAGCGAAACTAATGAAAACATTGTTGGGGTAAAACCTAAAGGGAAAGACCTAGCACCAAATCCAATTTGCCATCTGATCTAACTTCTGGAGGCAGTCAAAATGAGTATTTGAATTCTTCCCTACCTTATTCCTGTGCTGAGATACAGGCTGCTCCAACCTGCTGTAAAATGCTTGATTTCGAGAGTGAGCGAAACTAATGAAAACATTGTTGGGGTAAAACCTAAAGGGAAAGACCTAGCACCAAATCCAATTTGCCATCTGATCTAACTTCTGGAGGCAGTCAAAATGATCCTTAGAATTCTTCCCTACCTTATTCCTGTGCTGAGATACAGGCTGCTCCAACCTGCTGTAAAATGCTTGATTTCGAGAGTGAGCGAAACTAATGAAAACATTGTTGGGGTAAAACCTAAAGGGAAAGACCTAGCACCAAATCCAATTTGCCATCTGATCTAACTTCTGGAGGCAGTCAAAATGATCCTTAGAATTCTTCCCTACCTTATTCCTGTGCTGAGATACAGGCTGCTCCAACCTGCTGTAAAATGCTTGATTTCGAGAGTGAGCGAAACTAATGAAAACATTGTTGGGGTAAAACCTAAAGGGAAAGACCTAGCACCAAATCCAATTTGCCATCTGATCTAACTTCTGGAGGCAGTCAAAATGAGTATTTGAATTCTTCCCTACCTTATTCCTGTGCTGAGATACAGGCTGCTCCAACCTGCTGTAAAATGCTTGATTTCGAGAGTGAGCGAAACTAATGAAAACATTGTTGGGGTAAAACCTAAAGGGAAAGACCTAGCACCAAATCCAATTTGCCATCTGATCTAACTTCTGGAGGCAGTCAAAATGATCCTTAGAATTCTTCCCTACCTTATTCCTGTGCTGAGATACAGGCTGCTCCAACCTGCTGTAAAATGCTTGATTTCGAGAGTGAGCGAAACTAATGAAAACATTGTTGGGGTAAAACCTAAAGGGAAAGACCTAGCACCAAATCCAATTTGCCATCTGATCTAACTTCTGGAGGCAGTCAAAATGAGTATTTGAATTCTTCCCTACCTTATTCCTGTGCTGAGATACAGGCTGCTCCAACCTGCTGTAAAATGCTTGATTTCGAGAGTGAGCGAAACTAATGAAAACATTGTTGGGGTAAAACCTAAAGGGAAAGACCTAGCACCAAATCCAATTTGCCATCTGATCTAACTTCTGGAGGCAGTCAAAATGATCCTTAGAATTCTTCCCTACCTTATTCCTGTGCTGAGATACAGGCTGCTCCAACCTGCTGTAAAATGCTTGATTTCGAGAGTGAGCGAAACTAATGAAAACATTGTTGGGGTAAAACCTAAAGGGAAAGACCTAGCACCAAATCCAATTTGCCATCTGAACTAACTTCTGGAGGCAGTCAAAATGATCCTTAGAATTCTTCCCTACCTTATTCCTGTGCTGAGATACAGGCTGCTCCAACCTGCTGTAAAATGCTTGATTTCGAGAGTGAGCGAAACTAATGAAAACATTGTTGGGGTAAAACCTAAAGGGAAAGACCTAGCACCAAATCCAATTTGCCATCTGATCTAACTTCTGGAGGCAGTCAAAATGATCCTTAGAATTCTTCCCTACCTTATTCCTGTGCTGAGATACAGGCTGCTCCAACCTGCTGTAAAATGCTTGATTTCGAGAGTGAGCGAAACTAATGAAAACATTGTTGGGGTAAAACCTAAAGGGAAAGACCTAGCACCAAATCCAATTTGCCATCTGATCTAACATCTGGAGGCAGTCAAAATGAGTATTTGAATTCTTCCCTACCTTATTCCTGTGCTGAGATACAGGCTGCTCCAACCTGCTGTAAAATGCTTGATTTCGAGAGTGAGCGAAACTAATGAAAACATTGTTGGGGTAAAACCTAAAGGGAAAGACCTAGCACCAAATCCAATTTGCCATCTGATCTAACTTCTGGAGGCAGTCAAAATGATCCTTAGAATTCTTCCCTACCTTATTCCTGTGCTGAGATACAGGCTGCTCCAACCTGCTGTAAAATGCTTGATTTCGAGAGTGAGCGAAACTAATGAAAACATTGTTGGGGTAAAACCTAAAGGGAAAGACCTAGCACCAAATCCAATTTGCCATCTGATCTAACTTCTGGAGGCAGTCAAAATGAGTATTTGAATTCTTCCCTACCTTATTCCTGTGCTGAGATACAGGCTGCTCCAACCTGCTGTAAAATGCTTGATTTCGAGAGTGAGCGAAACTAATGAAAACATTGTTGGGGTAAAACCTAAAGGGAAAGACCTAGCACCAAATCCAATTTGCCATCTGATCTAACTTCTGGAGGCAGTCAAAATGAGTATTTGAATTCTTCCCTACCTTATTCCTGTGCTGAGATACAGGCTGCTCCAACCTGCTGTAAAATGCTTGATTTCGAGAGTGAGCGAAACTAATGAAAACATTGTTGGGGTAAAACCTAAAGGGAAAGACCTAGCACCAAATCCAATTTGCCATCTGATCTAACTTCTGGAGGCAGTCAAAATGATCCTTAGAATTCTTCCCTACCTTATTCCTGTGCTGAGATACAGGCTGCTCCAACCTGCTGTAAAATGCTTGATTTCGAGAGTGAGCGAAACTAATGAAAACATTGTTGGGGTAAAACCTAAAGGGAAAGACCTAGCACCAAATCCAATTTGCCATCTGATCTAACTTCTGGAGGCAGTCAAAATGATCCTTAGAATTCTTCCCTACCTTATTCCTGTGCTGAGATACAGGCTGCTCCAACCTGCTGTAAAATGCTTGATTTCGAGAGTGAGCGAAACTAATGAAAACATTGTTGGGGTAAAACCTAAAGGGAAAGACCTAGCACCAAATCCAATTTGCCATCTGATCTAACTTCTGGAGGCAGTCAAAATGATCCTTAGAATTCTTCCCTACCTTATTCCTGTGCTGAGATACAGGCTGCTCCAACCTGCTGTAAAATGCTTGATTTCGAGAGTGAGCGAAACTAATGAAAACATTGTTGGGGTAAAACCTAAAGGGAAAGACCTAGCACCAAATCCAATTTGCCATCTGATCTAACTTCTGGAGGCAGTCAAAATGATCCTTTGAATTCTTCCCTACCTTATTCCTGTGCTGAGATACAGGCTGCTCCAACCTGCTGTAAAATGCTTGATTTCCAGAGTGAGCGAAACTAATGAAAACATTGTTGGGGTAAAACCTAAAGGGAAAGACCTAGCACCAAATCCAATTTGCCATCTGATCTAACTTCTGGAGGCAGTCAAAATGATCCTTAGAATTCTTCCCTACCTTATTCCTGTGCTGAGATACAGGCTGCTCCAACCTGCTGTAAAATGCTTGATTTCGAGAGTGAGCGAAACTAATGAAAACATTGTTGGGGTAAAACCTAAAGGGAAAGACCTAGCACCAAATCCAATTTGCCATCTGATCTAACTTCTGGAGGCAGTCAAAATGATCCTTAGAATTCTTCCCTACCTTATTCCTGTGCTGAGATACAGGCTGCTCCAACCTGCTGTAAAATGCTTGATTTTGAGAGTGAGCGAAACTAATGAAAACATTGTTGGGGTAAAACCTAAAGGGAAAGACCTAGCACCAAATCCAATTTGCCATCTGATCTAACTTCTGGAGGCAGTCAAAATGATCCTTAGAATTCTTCCCTACCTTATTCCTGTGCTGAGATACAGGCTGCTCCAACCTGCTGTAAAATGCTTGATTTCGAGAGTGAGCGAAACTAATGAAAACATTGTTGGGGTAAAACCTAAAGGGAAAGACCTAGCACCAAATCCAATTTGCCATCTGATCTAACTTCTGGAGGCAGTCAAAATGATCCTTAGAATTCTTCCCTACCTTATTCCTGTGCTGAGATACAGGCTGCTCCAACCTGCTGTAAAATGCTTGATTTCGAGAGTGAGCGAAACTAATGAAAACATTGTTGGGGTAAAACCTAAAGGGAAAGACCTAGCACCAAATCCAATTTGCCATCTGATCTAACTTCTGGAGGCAGTCAAAATGATCCTTAGAATTCTTCCCTACCTTATTCCTGTGCTGAGATACAGGCTGCTCCAACCTGCTGTAAAATGCTTGATTTCGAGAGTGAGCGAAACTAATGAAAACATTGTTGGGGTAAAACCTAAAGGGAAAGACCTAGCACCAAATCCAATTTGCCATCTGATCTAACTTCTGGAGGCAGTCAAAATGATCCTTAGAATTCTTCCCTACCTTATTCCTGTGCTGAGATACAGGCTGCTCCAACCTGCTGTAAAATGCTTGATTTCGAGAGTGAGCGAAACTAATGAAAACATTGTTGGGGTAAAACCTAAAGGGAAAGACCTAGCACCAAATCCAATTTGCCATCTGATCTAACTTCTGGAGGCAGTCAAAATGATCCTTAGAATTCTTCCCTACCTTATTCCTGTGCTGAGATACAGGCTGCTCCAACCTGCTGTAAAATGCTTGATTTCGAGAGTGAGCGAAACTAATGAAAACATTGTTGGGGTAAAACCTAAAGGGAAAGACCTAGCACCAAATCCAATTTGCCATCTGATCTAACTTCTGGAGGCAGTCAAAATGAGTATTTGAATTCTTCCCTACCTTATTCCTGTGCTGAGATACAGGCTGCTCCAACCTGCTGTAAAATGCTTGATTTCGAGAGTGAGCGAAACTAATGAAAACATTGTTGGGGTAAAACCTAAAGGGAAAGACCTAGCACCAAATCCAATTTGCCATCTGATCTAACTTCTGGAGGCAGTCAAAATGATCCTTAGAATTCTTCCCTACCTTATTCCTGTGCTGAGATACAGGCTGCTCCAACCTGCTGTAAAATGCTTGATTTCGAGAGTGAGCGAAACTAATGAAAACATTGTTGGGGTAAAACCTAAAGGGAAAGACCTAGCACCAAATCCAATTTGCCATCTGATCTAACTTCTGGAGGCAGTCAAAATGATCCTTAGAATTCTTCCCTACCTTATTCCTGTGCTGAGATACAGGCTGCTCCAACCTGCTGTAAAATGCTTGATTTCGAGAGTGAGCGAAACTAATGAAAACATTGTTGGGGTAAAACCTAAAGGGAAAGACCTAGCACCAAATCCAATTTGCCATCTGATCTAACTTCTGGAGGCAGTCAAAATGATCCTTAGAATTCTTCCCTACCTTATTCCTGTGCTGAGATACAGGCTGCTCCAACCTGCTGTAAAATGCTTGATTTCGAGAGTGAGCGAAACTAATGAAAACATTGTTGGGGTAAAACCTAAAGGGAAAGACCTAGCACCAAATCCAATTTGCCATCTGATCTAACTTCTGGAGGCAGTCAAAATGATCCTTAGAATTCTTCCCTACCTTATTCCTGTGCTGAGATACAGGCTGCTCCAACCTGCTGTAAAATGCTTGATTTCCAGAGTGAGCGAAACTAATGAAAACATTGTTGGGGTAAAACCTAAAGGGAAAGACCTAGCACCAAATCCAATTTGCCATCTGATCTAACTTCTGGAGGCAGTCAAAATGAGTATTTGAATTCTTCCCTACCTTATTCCTGTGCTGAGATACAGGCTGCTCCAACCTGCTGTAAAATGCTTGATTTCGAGAGTGAGCGAAACTAATGAAAACATTGTTGGGGTAAAACCTAAAGGGAAAGACCTAGCACCAAATCCAATTTGCCATCTGATCTAACTTCTGGAGGCAGTCAAAATGATCCTTAGAATTCTTCCCTACCTTATTCCTGTGCTGAGATACAGGCTGCTCCAACCTGCTGTAAAATGCTTGATTTCGAGAGTGAGCGAAACTAATGAAAACATTGTTGGGGTAAAACCTAAAGGGAAAGACCTAGCACCAAATCCAATTTGCCATCTGATCTAACTTCTGGAGGCAGTCAAAATGATCCTTAGAATTCTTCCCTACCTTATTCCTGTGCTGAGATACAGGCTGCTCCAACCTGCTGTAAAATGCTTGATTTCGAGAGTGAGCGAAACTAATGAAAACATTGTTGGGGTAAAACCTAAAGGGAAAGACCTAGCACCAAATCCAATTTGCCATCTGATCTAACTTCTGGAGGCAGTCAAAATGAGTATTTGAATTCTTCCCTACCTTATTCCTGTGCTGAGATACAGGCTGCTCCAACCTGCTGTAAAATGCTTGATTTCGAGAGTGAGCGAAACTAATGAAAACATTGTTGGGGTAAAACCTAAAGGGAAAGACCTAGCACCAAATCCAATTTGCCATCTGATCTAACTTCTGGAGGCAGTCAAAATGATCCTTAGAATTCTTCCCTACCTTATTCCTGTGCTGAGATACAGGCTGCTCCAACCTGCTGTAAAATGCTTGATTTCGAGAGTGAGCGAAACTAATGAAAACATTGTTGGGGTAAAACCTAAAGGGAAAGACCTAGCACCAAATCCAATTTGCCATCTGATCTAACTTCTGGAGGCAGTCAAAATGATCCTTAGAATTCTTCCCTACCTTATTCCTGTGCTGAGATACAGGCTGCTCCAACCTGCTGTAAAATGCTTGATTTCGAGAGTGAGCGAAACTAATGAAAACATTGTTGGGGTAAAACCTAAAGGGAAAGACCTAGCACCAAATCCAATTTGCCATCTGATCTAACTTCTGGAGGCAGTCAAAATGATCCTTAGAATTCTTCCCTACCTTATTCCTGTGCTGAGATACAGGCTGCTCCAACCTGCTGTAAAATGCTTGATTTCGAGAGTGAGCGAAACTAATGAAAACATTGTTGGGGTAAAACCTAAAGGGAAAGACCTAGCACCAAATCCAATTTGCCATCTGATCTAACTTCTGGAGGCAGTCAAAATGATCCTTAGAATTCTTCCCTACCTTATTCCTGTGCTGAGATACAGGCTGCTCCAACCTGCTGTAAAATGCTTGATTTCGAGAGTGAGCGAAACTAATGAAAACATTGTTGGGGTAAAACCTAAAGGGAAAGACCTAGCACCAAATCCAATTTGCCATCTGATCTAACTTCTGGAGGCAGTCAAAATGATCCTTAGAATTCTTCCCTACCTTATTCCTGTGCTGAGATACAGGCTGCTCCAACCTGCTGTAAAATGCTTGATTTCGAGAGTGAGCGAAACTAATGAAAACATTGTTGGGGTAAAACCTAAAGGGAAAGACCTAGCACCAAATCCAATTTGCCATCTGATCTAACTTCTGGAGGCAGTCAAAATGATCCTTAGAATTCTTCCCTACCTTATTCCTGTGCTGAGATACAGGCTGCTCCAACCTGCTGTAAAATGCTTGATTTCGAGAGTGAGCGAAACTAATGAAAACATTGTTGGGGTAAAACCTAAAGGGAAAGACCTAGCACCAAATCCAATTTGCCATCTGATCTAACTTCTGGAGGCAGTCAAAATGATCCTTAGAATTCTTCCCTACCTTATTCCTGTGCTGAGATACAGGCTGCTCCAACCTGCTGTAAAATGCTTGATTTCGAGAGTGAGCGAAACTAATGAAAACATTGTTGGGGTAAAACCTAAAGGGAAAGACCTAGCACCAAATCCAATTTGCCATCTGATCTAACTTCTGGAGGCAGTCAAAATGAGTATTTGAATTCTTCCCTACCTTATTCCTGTGCTGAGATACAGGCTGCTCCAACCTGCTGTAAAATGCTTGATTTCGAGAGTGAGCGAAACTAATGAAAACATTGTTGGGGTAAAACCTAAAGGGAAAGACCTAGCACCAAATCCAATTTGCCATCTGATCTAACTTCTGGAGGCAGTCAAAATGATCCTTAGAATTCTTCCCTACCTTATTCCTGTGCTGAGATACAGGCTGCTCCAACCTGCTGTAAAATGCTTGATTTCGAGAGTGAGCGAAACTAATGAAAACATTGTTGGGGTAAAACCTAAAGGGAAAGACCTAGCACCAAATCCAATTTGCCATCTGATCTAACTTCTGGAGGCAGTCAAAATGATCCTTAGAATTCTTCCCTACCTTATTCCTGTGCTGAGATACAGGCTGCTCCAACCTGCTGTAAAATGCTTGATTTCGAGAGTGAGCGAAACTAATGAAAACATTGTTGGGGTAAAACCTAAAGGGAAAGACCTAGCACCAAATCCAATTTGCCATCTGATCTAACTTCTGGAGGCAGTCAAAATGATCCTTAGAATTCTTCCCTACCTTATTCCTGTGCTGAGATACAGGCTGCTCCAACCTGCTGTAAAATGCTTGATTTCGAGAGTGAGCGAAACTAATGAAAACATTGTTGGGGTAAAACCTAAAGGGAAAGACCTAGCACCAAATCCAATTTGCCATCTGATCTAACTTCTGGAGGCAGTCAAAATGATCCTTAGAATTCTTCCCTACCTTATTCCTGTGCTGAGATACAGGCTGCTCCAACCTGCTGTAAAATGCTTGATTTCCAGAGTGAGCGAAACTAATGAAAACATTGTTGGGGTAAAACCTAAAGGGAAAGACCTAGCACCAAATCCAATTTGCCATCTGATCTAACTTCTGGAGGCAGTCAAAATGAGTATTTGAATTCTTCCCTACCTTATTCCTGTGCTGAGATACAGGCTGCTCCAACCTGCTGTAAAATGCTTGATTTCGAGAGTGAGCGAAACTAATGAAAACATTGTTGGGGTAAAACCTAAAGGGAAAGACCTAGCACCAAATCCAATTTGCCATCTGATCTAACTTCTGGAGGCAGTCAAAATGATCCTTAGAATTCTTCCCTACCTTATTCCTGTGCTGAGATACAGGCTGCTCCAACCTGCTGTAAAATGCTTGATTTCGAGAGTGAGCGAAACTAATGAAAACATTGTTGGGGTAAAACCTAAAGGGAAAGACCTAGCACCAAATCCAATTTGCCATCTGATCTAACTTCTGGAGGCAGTCAAAATGATCCTTAGAATTCTTCCCTACCTTATTCCTGTGCTGAGATACAGGCTGCTCCAACCTGCTGTAAAATGCTTGATTTCGAGAGTGAGCGAAACTAATGAAAACATTGTTGGGGTAAAACCTAAAGGGAAAGACCTAGCACCAAATCCAATTTGCCATCTGATCTAACTTCTGGAGGCAGTCAAAATGAGTATTTGAATTCTTCCCTACCTTATTCCTGTGCTGAGATACAGGCTGCTCCAACCTGCTGTAAAATGCTTGATTTCGAGAGTGAGCGAAACTAATGAAAACATTGTTGGGGTAAAACCTAAAGGGAAAGACCTAGCACCAAATCCAATTTGCCATCTGATCTAACTTCTGGAGGCAGTCAAAATGATCCTTAGAATTCTTCCCTACCTTATTCCTGTGCTGAGATACAGGCTGCTCCAACCTGCTGTAAAATGCTTGATTTCGAGAGTGAGCGAAACTAATGAAAACATTGTTGGGGTAAAACCTAAAGGGAAAGACCTAGCACCAAATCCAATTTGCCATCTGATCTAACTTCTGGAGGCAGTCAAAATGAGTATTTGAATTCTTCCCTACCTTATTCCTGTGCTGAGATACAGGCTGCTCCAACCTGCTGTAAAATGCTTGATTTCGAGAGTGAGCGAAACTAATGAAAACATTGTTGGGGTAAAACCTAAAGGGAAAGACCTAGCACCAAATCCAATTTGCCATCTGATCTAACTTCTGGAGGCAGTCAAAATGATCCTTAGAATTCTTCCCTACCTTATTCCTGTGCTGAGATACAGGCTGCTCCAACCTGCTGTAAAATGCTTGATTTCGAGAGTGAGCGAAACTAATGAAAACATTGTTGGGGTAAAACCTAAAGGGAAAGACCTAGCACCAAATCCAATTTGCCATCTGAACTAACTTCTGGAGGCAGTCAAAATGATCCTTAGAATTCTTCCCTACCTTATTCCTGTGCTGAGATACAGGCTGCTCCAACCTGCTGTAAAATGCTTGATTTCGAGAGTGAGCGAAACTAATGAAAACATTGTTGGGGTAAAACCTAAAGGGAAAGACCTAGCACCAAATCCAATTTGCCATCTGATCTAACTTCTGGAGGCAGTCAAAATGATCCTTAGAATTCTTCCCTACCTTATTCCTGTGCTGAGATACAGGCTGCTCCAACCTGCTGTAAAATGCTTGATTTCGAGAGTGAGCGAAACTAATGAAAACATTGTTGGGGTAAAACCTAAAGGGAAAGACCTAGCACCAAATCCAATTTGCCATCTGATCTAACTTCTGGAGGCAGTCAAAATGAGTATTTGAATTCTTCCCTACCTTATTCCTGTGCTGAGATACAGGCTGCTCCAACCTGCTGTAAAATGCTTGATTTCGAGAGTGAGCGAAACTAATGAAAACATTGTTGGGGTAAAACCTAAAGGGAAAGACCTAGCACCAAATCCAATTTGCCATCTGATCTAACTTCTGGAGGCAGTCAAAATGATCCTTTGAATTCTTCCCTACCTTATTCCTGTGCTGAGATACAGGCTGCTCCAACCTGCTGTAAAATGCTTGATTTCGAGAGTGAGCGAAACTAATGAAAACATTGTTGGGGTAAAACCTAAAGGGAAAGACCTAGCACCAAATCCAATTTGCCATCTGATCTAACTTCTGGAGGCAGTCAAAATGAGTATTTGAATTCTTCCCTACCTTATTCCTGTGCTGAGATACAGGCTGCTCCAACCTGCTGTAAAATGCTTGATTTCGAGAGTGAGCGAAACTAATGAAAACATTGTTGGGGTAAAACCTAAAGGGAAAGACCTAGCACCAAATCCAATTTGCCATCTGAACTAACTTCTGGAGGCAGTCAAAATGATCCTTAGAATTCTTCCCTACCTTATTCCTGTGCTGAGATACAGGCTGCTCCAACCTGCTGTAAAATGCTTGATTTCGAGAGTGAGCGAAACTAATGAAAACATTGTTGGGGTAAAACCTAAAGGGAAAGACCTAGCACCAAATCCAATTTGCCATCTGATCTAACTTCTGGAGGCAGTCAAAATGATCCTTAGAATTCTTCCCTACCTTATTCCTGTGCTGAGATACAGGCTGCTCCAACCTGCTGTAAAATGCTTGATTTCGAGAGTGAGCGAAACTAATGAAAACATTGTTGGGGTAAAACCTAAAGGGAAAGACCTAGCACCAAATCCAATTTGCCATCTGATCTAACATCTGGAGGCAGTCAAAATGAGTATTTGAATTCTTCCCTACCTTATTCCTGTGCTGAGATACAGGCTGCTCCAACCTGCTGTAAAATGCTTGATTTCGAGAGTGAGCGAAACTAATGAAAACATTGTTGGGGTAAAACCTAAAGGGAAAGACCTAGCACCAAATCCAATTTGCCATCTGATCTAACTTCTGGAGGCAGTCAAAATGAGTATTTGAATTCTTCCCTACCTTATTCCTGTGCTGAGATACAGGCTGCTCCAACCTGCTGTAAAATGCTTGATTTCGAGAGTGAGCGAAACTAATGAAAACATTGTTGGGGTAAAACCTAAAGGGAAAGACCTAGCACCAAATCCAATTTGCCATCTGATCTAACTTCTGGAGGCAGTCAAAATGATCCTTAGAATTCTTCCCTACCTTATTCCTGTGCTGAGATACAGGCTGCTCCAACCTGCTGTAAAATGCTTGATTTCGAGAGTGAGCGAAACTAATGAAAACATTGTTGGGGTAAAACCTAAAGGGAAAGACCTAGCACCAAATCCAATTTGCCATCTGATCTAACTTCTGGAGGCAGTCAAAATGAGTATTTGAATTCTTCCCTACCTTATTCCTGTGCTGAGATACAGGCTGCTCCAACCTGCTGTAAAATGCTTGATTTCGAGAGTGAGCGAAACTAATGAAAACATTGTTGGGGTAAAACCTAAAGGGAAAGACCTAGCACCAAATCCAATTTGCCATCTGATCTAACTTCTGGAGGCAGTCAAAATGAGTATTTGAATTCTTCCCTACCTTATTCCTGTGCTGAGATACAGGCTGCTCCAACCTGCTGTAAAATGCTTGATTTCGAGAGTGAGCGAAACTAATGAAAACATTGTTGGGGTAAAACCTAAAGGGAAAGACCTAGCACCAAATCCAATTTGCCATCTGAACTAACTTCTGGAGGCAGTCAAAATGATCCTTAGAATTCTTCCCTACCTTATTCCTGTGCTGAGATACAGGCTGCTCCAACCTGCTGTAAAATGCTTGATTTCGAGAGTGAGCGAAACTAATGAAAACATTGTTGGGGTAAAACCTAAAGGGAAAGACCTAGCACCAAATCCAATTTGCCATCTGATCTAACTTCTGGAGGCAGTCAAAATGATCCTTAGAATTCTTCCCTACCTTATTCCTGTGCTGAGATACAGGCTGCTCCAACCTGCTGTAAAATGCTTGATTTCGAGAGTGAGCGAAACTAATGAAAACATTGTTGGGGTAAAACCTAAAGGGAAAGACCTAGCACCAAATCCAATTTGCCATCTGATCTAACATCTGGAGGCAGTCAAAATGAGTATTTGAATTCTTCCCTACCTTATTCCTGTGCTGAGATACAGGCTGCTCCAACCTGCTGTAAAATGCTTGATTTCGAGAGTGAGCGAAACTAATGAAAACATTGTTGGGGTAAAACCTAAAGGGAAAGACCTAGCACCAAATCCAATTTGCCATCTGATCTAGCTTCTGGAGGCAGTCAAAATGAGTATTTGAATTCTTCCCTACCTTATTCCTGTGCTGAGATACAGGCTGCTCCAACCTGCTGTAAAATGCTTGATTTCGAGAGTGAGCGAAACTAATGAAAACATTGTTGGGGTAAAACCTAAAGGGAAAGACCTAGCACCAAATCCAATTTGCCATCTGATCTAACTTCTGGAGGCAGTCAAAATGATCCTTAGAATTCTTCCCTACCTTATTCCTGTGCTGAGATACAGGCTGCTCCAACCTGCTGTAAAATGCTTGATTTCGAGAGTGAGCGAAACTAATGAAAACATTGTTGGGGTAAAACCTAAAGGGAAAGACCTAGCACCAAATCCAATTTGCCATCTGATCTAACTTCTGGAGGCAGTCAAAATGATCCTTAGAATTCTTCCCTACCTTATTCCTGTGCTGAGATACAGGCTGCTCCAACCTGCTGTAAAATGCTTGATTTCGAGAGTGAGCGAAACTAATGAAAACATTGTTGGGGTAAAACCTAAAGGGAAAGACCTAGCACCAAATCCAATTTGCCATCTGATCTAACTTCTGGAGGCAGTCAAAATGATCCTTAGAATTCTTCCCTACCTTATTCCTGTGCTGAGATACAGGCTGCTCCAACCTGCTGTAAAATGCTTGATTTCGAGAGTGAGCGAAACTAATGAAAACATTGTTGGGGTAAAACCTAAAGGGAAAGACCTAGCACCAAATCCAATTTGCCATCTGAACTAACTTCTGGAGGCAGTCAAAATGATCCTTAGAATTCTTCCCTACCTTATTCCTGTGCTGAGATACAGGCTGCTCCAACCTGCTGTAAAATGCTTGATTTCGAGAGTGAGCGAAACTAATGAAAACATTGTTGGGGTAAAACCTAAAGGGAAAGACCTAGCACCAAATCCAATTTGCCATCTGATCTAACTTCTGGAGGCAGTCAAAATGATCCTTAGAATTCTTCCCTACCTTATTCCTGTGCTGAGATACAGGCTGCTCCAACCTGCTGTAAAATGCTTGATTTCGAGAGTGAGCGAAACTAATGAAAACATTGTTGGGGTAAAACCTAAAGGGAAAGACCTAGCACCAAATCCAATTTGCCATATGATCTAACATCTGGAGGCAGTCAAAATGAGTATTTGAATTCTTCCCTACCTTATTCCTGTGCTGAGATACAGGCTGCTCCAACCTGCTGTAAAATGCTTGATTTCGAGAGTGAGCGAAACTAATGAAAACATTGTTGGGGTAAAACCTAAAGGGAAAGACCTAGCACCAAATCCAATTTGCCATCTGATCTAACTTCTGGAGGCAGTCAAAATGAGTATTTGAATTCTTCCCTACCTTATTCCTGTGCTGAGATACAGGCTGCTCCAACCTGCTGTAAAATGCTTGATTTCGAGAGTGAGCGAAACTAATGAAAACATTGTTGGGGTAAAACCTAAAGGGAAAGACCTAGCACCAAATCCAATTTGCCATCTGATCTAACTTCTGGAGGCAGTCAAAATGAGTATTTGAATTCTTCCCTACCTTATTCCTGTGCTGAGATACAGGCTGCTCCAACCTGCTGTAAAATGCTTGATTTCGAGAGTGAGCGAAACTAATGAAAACATTGTTGGGGTAAAACCTAAAGGGAAAGACCTAGCACCAAATCCAATTTGCCATCTGATCTAACTTCTGGAGGCAGTCAAAATGATCCTTAGAATTCTTCCCTACCTTATTCCTGTGCTGAGATACAGGCTGCTCCAACCTGCTGTAAAATGCTTGATTTCGAGAGTGAGCGAAACTAATGAAAACATTGTTGGGGTAAAACCTAAAGGGAAAGACCTAGCACCAAATCCAATTTGCCATCTGATCTAACTTCTGGAGGCAGTCAAAATGATCCTTAGAATTCTTCCCTACCTTATTCCTGTGCTGAGATACAGGCTGCTCCAACCTGCTGTAAAATGCTTGATTTCGAGAGTGAGCGAAACTAATGAAAACATTGTTGGGGTAAAACCTAAAGGGAAAGACCTAGCACCAAATCCAATTTGCCATCTGATCTAACTTCTGGAGGCAGTCAAAATGATCCTTAGAATTCTTCCCTACCTTATTCCTGTGCTGAGATACAGGCTGCTCCAACCTGCTGTAAAATGCTTGATTTCGAGAGTGAGCGAAACTAATGAAAACATTGTTGGGGTAAAACCTAAAGGGAAAGACCTAGCACCAAATCCAATTTGCCATCTGATCTAACTTCTGGAGGCAGTCAAAATGATCCTTAGAATTCTTCCCTACCTTATTCCTGTGCTGAGATACAGGCTGCTCCAACCTGCTGTAAAATGCTTGATTTCGAGAGTGAGCGAAACTAATGAAAACATTGTTGGGGTAAAACCTAAAGGGAAAGACCTAGCACCAAATCCAATTTGCCATCTGATCTAACTTCTGGAGGCAGTCAAAATGATCCTTAGAATTCTTCCCTACCTTATTCCTGTGCTGAGATACAGGCTGCTCCAACCTGCTGTAAAATGCTTGATTTCGAGAGTGAGCGAAACTAATGAAAACATTGTTGGGGTAAAACCTAAAGGGAAAGACCTAGCACCAAATCCAATTTGCCATCTGATCTAACTTCTGGAGGCAGTCAAAATGATCCTTAGAATTCTTCCCTACCTTATTCCTGTGCTGAGATACAGGCTGCTCCAACCTGCTGTAAAATGCTTGATTTCGAGAGTGAGCGAAACTAATGAAAACATTGTTGGGGTAAAACCTAAAGGGAAAGACCTAGCACCAAATCCAATTTGCCATCTGATCTAACTTCTGGAGGCAGTCAAAATGATCCTTAGAATTCTTCCCTACCTTATTCCTGTGCTGAGATACAGGCTGCTCCAACCTGCTGTAAAATGCTTGATTTCGAGAGTGAGCGAAACTAATGAAAACATTGTTGGGGTAAAACCTAAAGGGAAAGACCTAGCACCAAATCCAATTTGCCATCTCATCTAACTTCTGGAGGCAGTCAAAATGATCCTTAGAATTCTTCCCTACCTTATTCCTGTGCTGAGATACAGGCTGCTCCAACCTGCTGTAAAATGCTTGATTTCGAGAGTGAGCGAAACTAATGAAAACATTGTTGGGGTAAAACCTAAAGGGAAAGACCTAGCACCAAATCCAATTTGCCATCTGATCTAACTTCTGGAGGCAGTCAAAATGATCCTTAGAATTCTTCCCTACCTTATTCCTGTGCTGAGATACAGGCTGCTCCAACCTGCTGTAAAATGCTTGATTTCGAGAGTGAGCGAAACTAATGAAAACATTGTTGGGGTAAAACCTAAAGGGAAAGACCTAGCACCAAATCCAATTTGCCATCTGATCTAACTTCTGGAGGCAGTCAAAATGATCCTTAGAATTCTTCCCTACCTTATTCCTGTGCTGAGATACAGGCTGCTCCAACCTGCTGTAAAATGCTTGATTTCCAGAGTGAGCGAAACTAATGAAAACATTGTTGGGGTAAAACCTAAAGGGAAAGACCTAGCACCAAATCCAATTTGCCATCTGATCTAACTTCTGGAGGCAGTCAAAATGATCCTTAGAATTCTTCCCTACCTTATTCCTGTGCTGAGATACAGGCTGCTCCAACCTGCTGTAAAATGCTTGATTTCGAGAGTGAGCGAAACTAATGAAAACATTGTTGGGGTAAAACCTAAAGGGAAAGACCTAGCACCAAATCCAATTTGCCATCTGATCTAACTTCTGGAGGCAGTCAAAATGATCCTTAGAATTCTTCCCTACCTTATTCCTGTGCTGAGATACAGGCTGCTCCAACCTGCTGTAAAATGCTTGATTTCGAGAGTGAGCGAAACTAATGAAAACATTGTTGGGGTAAAACCTAAAGGGAAAGACCTAGCACCAAATCCAATTTGCCATCTGATCTAACTTCTGGAGGCAGTCAAAATGATCCTTAGAATTCTTCCCTACCTTATTCCTGTGCTGAGATACAGGCTGCTCCAACCTGCTGTAAAATGCTTGATTTCGAGAGTGAGCGAAACTAATGAAAACATTGTTGGGGTAAAACCTAAAGGGAAAGACCTAGCACCAAATCCAATTTGCCATCTGATCTAACTTCTGGAGGCAGTCAAAATGAGCCTTAGAATTCTTCCCTACCTTATTCCTGTGCTGAGATACAGGCTGCTCCAACCTGCTGTAAAATGCTTGATTTCGAGAGTGAGCGAAACTAATGAAAACATTGTTGGGGTAAAACCTAAAGGGAAAGACCTAGCACCAAATCCAATTTGCTATCTGATCTAACTTCTGGTGGCAGTCAAAATGAGTATTTGAATTCTTCCCTACCTTATTCCTGTGCTGAGATACAGGCTGCTCCAACCTGCTGTAAAATGCTTGATTTCGAGAGTGAGCGAAACTAATGAAAACATTGTTGGGGTAAAACCTAAAGGGAAAGACCTAGCACCAAATCCAATTTGCCATCTGATCTAACTTCTGGAGGCAGTCAAAATGATCCTTAGAATTCTTCCCTACCTTATTCCTGTGCTGAGATACAGGCTGCTCCAACCTGCTGTAAAATGCTTGATTTCGAGAGTGAGCGAAACTAATGAAAACATTGTTGGGGTAAAACCTAAAGGGAAAGACCTAGCACCAAATCCAATTTGCCATCTGAACTAACTTCTGGAGGCAGTCAAAATGATCCTTAGAATTCTTCCCTACCTTATTCCTGTGCTGAGATACAGGCTGCTCCAACCTGCTGTAAAATGCTTGATTTCGAGAGTGAGCGAAACTAATGAAAACATTGTTGGGGTAAAACCTAAAGGGAAAGACCTAGCACCAAATCCAATTTGCCATCTGATCTAACTTCTGGAGGCAGTCAAAATGATCCTTAGAATTCTTCCCTACCTTATTCCTGTGCTGAGATACAGGCTGCTCCAACCTGCTGTAAAATGCTTGATTTCGAGAGTGAGCGAAACTAATGAAAACATTGTTGGGGTAAAACCTAAAGGGAAAGACCTAGCACCAAATCCAATTTGCCATCTGATCTAACTTCTGGAGGCAGTCAAAATGATCCTTAGAATTCTTCCCTACCTTATTCCTGTGCTGAGATACAGGCTGCTCCAACCTGCTGTAAAATGCTTGATTTCGAGAGTGAGCGAAACTAATGAAAACATTGTTGGGGTAAAACCTAAAGGGAAAGGCCTAGCACCAAATTGCATTGGCCATCTGATCTAACTTCTGGAGGCAGTCAAAATGATCCTTAGAATTCTTCCCTACCTTATTCCTGTGCTGAGATACAGGCTGCTCCAACCTGCTGTAAAATGCTTGATTTCGAGAGTGAGCGAAACTAATGAAAACACTGTTGGGGTAAAACCTAAAGGGAAAGACCTAGCACCAAATCCAATTTGCCATCTGATCTAACTTCTGGAGGCAGTCAAAATGAGTATTTGAATTCTTCCCTACCTTATTCCTGTGCTGAGATACAGGCTGCTCCAACCTGCTGTAAAATGCTTGATTTCGAGAGTGAGCGAAACTAATGAAAACATTGTTGGGGTAAAACCTAAAGGGAAAGACCTAGCACCAAATCCAATTTGCCATCTGATCTAACTTCTGGAGGCAGTCAAAATGATCCTTAGAATTCTTCCCTACCTTATTCCTGTGCTGAGATACAGGCTGCTCCAACCTGCTGTAAAATGCTTGATTTCGAGAGTGAGCGAAACTAATGAAAACATTGTTGGGGTAAAACCTAAAGGGAAAGACCTAGCACCAAATCCAATTTGCCATCTGATCTAACTTCTGGAGGCAGTCAAAATGATCCTTAGAATTCTTCCCTACCTTATTCCTGTGCTGAGATACAGGCTGCTCCAACCTGCTGTAAAATGCTTGATTTCGAGAGTGAGCGAAACTAATGAAAACATTGTTGGGGTAAAACCTAAAGGGAAAGACCTAGCACCAAATCCAATTTGCCATCTGATCTAACTTCTGGAGGCAGTCAAAATGAGTATTTGAATTCTTCCCTACCTTATTCCTGTGCTGAGATACAGGCTGCTCCAACCTGCTGTAAAATGCTTGATTTCGAGAGTGAGCGAAACTAATGAAAACATTGTTGGGGTAAAACCTAAAGGGAAAGACCTAGCACCAAATCCAATTTGCCATCTGATCTAACTTCTGGAGGCAGTCAAAATGAGTATTTGAATTCTTCCCTACCTTATTCCTGTGCTGAGATACAGGCTGCTCCAACCTGCTGTAAAATGCTTGATTTCGAGAGTGAGCGAAACTAATGAAAACATTGTTGGGGTAAAACCTAAAGGGAAAGACCTAGCACCAAATCCAATTTTGCCATCTGATCTAACTTCTGGAGGCAGTCAAAATGATCCTTAGAATTCTTCCCTACCTTATTCCTGTGCTGAGATACAGGCTGCTCCAACCTGCTGTAAAATGCTTGATTTCGAGAGTGAGCGAAACTAATGAAAACATTGTTGGGGTAAAACCTAAAGGGAAAGACCTAGCACCAAATCCAATTTGCCATCTGATCTAACTTCTGGAGGCAGTCAAAATGATCCTTAGAATTCTTCCCTACCTTATTCCTGTGCTGAGATACAGGCTGCTCCAACTTGCTGTAAAATGCTTGATTTCGAGAGTGAGCGAAACTAATGAAAACATTGTTGGGGTAAAACCTAAAGGGAAAGACCTAGCACCAAATCCAATTTGCCATCTGATCTAACTTCTGGAGGCAGTCAAAATGATCCTTAGAATTCTTCCCTACCTTATTCCTGTGCTGAGATACAGGCTGCTCCAACCTGCTGTAAAATCGCTTGATTTCGAGAGTGAGCGAAACTAATGAAAACATTGTTGGGGTAAAACCTAAAGGGAAAGACCTAGCACCAAATCCAATTTGCCATCTGATCTAACTTCTGGAGGCAGTCAAAATGAGTATTTGAATTCTTCCCTACCTTATTCCTGTGCTGAGATACAGGCTGCTCCAACCTGCTGTAAAATGCTTGATTTCGAGAGTGAGTGAAACTAATGAAAACATTGTTGGGGTAAAACCTAAAGGGAAAGACCTAGCACCAAATCCAATTTGCCATCTGATCTAACTTCTGGAGGCAGTCAAAATGAGTATTTGAATTCTTCCCTACCTTATTCCTGTGCTGAGATACAGGCTGCTCCAACCTGCTGTAAAATGCTTGATTTCGAGAGTGAGCGAAACTAATGAAAACATTGTTGGGGTAAAACCTAAAGGGAAAGACCTAGCACCAAATCCAATTTGCCATATGATCTAACTTCTGGAGGCAGTCAAAATGATCCTTAGAATTCTTCCCTACCTTATTCCTGTGCTGAGATACAGGCTGCTCCAACCTGCTGTAAAATGCTTGATTTCGAGAGTGAGCGAAACTAATGAAAACATTGTTGGGGTAAAACCTAAAGGGAAAGACCTAGCACCAAATCCAATTTGCCATCTGATCTAACTTCTGGAGGCAGTCAAAATGATCCTTAGAATTCTTCCCTACCTTATTCCTGTGCTGAGATACAGGCTGCTCCAACCTGCTGTAAAATGCTTGATTTCGAGAGTGAGCGAAACTAATGAAAACATTGTTGGGGTAAAACCTAAAGGGAAAGACCTAGCACCAAATCCAATTTGCCATCTGATCTAACTTCTGGAGGCAGTCAAAATGATCCTTAGAATTCTTCCCTACCTTATTCCTGTGCTGAGATACAGGCTGCTCCAACCTGCTGTAAAATGCTTGATTTCGAGAGTGAGCGAAACTAATGAAAACATTGTTGGGGTAAAACCTAAAGGGAAAGACCTAGCACCAAATCCAATTTGCCATCTGATCTAACTTCTGGAGGCAGTCAAAATGATCCTTAGAATTCTTCCCTACCTTATTCCTGTGCTGAGATACAGGCTGCTCCAACCTGCTGTAAAATGCTTGATTTCGAGAGTGAGCGAAACTAATGAAAACATTGTTGGGGTAAAACCTAAAGGGAAAGACCTAGCACCAAATCCAATTTGCCATCTGATCTAACTTCTGGAGGCAGTCAAAATGATCCTTAGAATTCTTCCCTACCTTATTCCTGTGCTGAGATACAGGCTGCTCCAACCTGCTGTAAAATGCTTGATTTCGAGAGTGAGCGAAACTAATGAAAACATTGTTGGGGTAAAACCTAAAGGGAAAGACCTAGCACCAAATCCAATTTGCCATCTGATCTAACTTCTGGAGGCAGTCAAAATGATCCTTAGAATTCTTCCCTACCTTATTCCTGTGCTGAGATACAGGCTGCTCCAACCTGCTGTAAAATGCTTGATTTCGAGAGTGAGCGAAACTAATGAAAACATTGTTGGGGTAAAACCTAAAGGGAAAGACCTAGCACCAAATCCAATTTGCCATCTGATCTAACTTCTGGAGGCAGTCAAAATGATCCTTAGAATTCTTCCCTACCTTATTCCTGTGCTGAGATACAGGCTGCTCCAACCTGCTGTAAAATGCTTTATTTCGAGAGTGAGCGAAACTAATGAAAACATTGTTGGGGTAAAACCTAAAGGGAAAGACCTAGCACCAAATCCAATTTGCCATCTGATCTAACTTCTGAAGGCAGTCAAAATGAGCCTTAGAATTCTTCCCTACCTTATTCCTGTGCTGAGATACAGGCTGCTCCAACCTGCTGTAAAATGCTTGATTTCGAGAGTGAGCAAAACTAATGAAAACATTGTTGGGGTAAAACCTAAAGGGAAAGACCTAGCACCAAATCCAATTTGCCATCTGATCTAACTTCTGGAGGCAGTCAAAATGAGTATTTGAATTCTTCCCTACCTTATTCCTGTGCTGAGATACAGGCTGCTCCAACCTGCTGTAAAATGCTTGATTTCGAGAGTGAGCGAAACTAATGAAAACATTGTTGGGGTAAAACCTAAAGGGAAAGACCTAGCACCAAATCCAATTTGCCATCTGATCTAACTTCTGGAGGCAGTCAAAATGAGCCTTAGAATTCTTCCCTACCTTATTCCTGTGCTGAGATACAGGCTGCTCCAACCTGCTGTAAAATGCTTGATTTCGAGAGTGAGCGAAACTAATGAAAACATTGTTGGGGTAAAACCTAAAGGGAAAGACCTAGCACCAAATCCAATTTGCCATCTGATCTAACTTCTGGAGGCAGTCAAAATGATCCTTAGAATTCTTCCCTACCTTATTCCTGTGCTGAGATACAGGCTGCTCCAACCTGCTGTAAAATGCTTGATTTCGAGAGTGAGCGAAACTAATGAAAACATTGTTGGGGTAAAACCTAAAGGGAAAGACCTAGCACCAAATCCAATTTGCCATCTGATCTAACTTCTGGAGGCAGTCAAAATGATCCTTAGAATTCTTCCCTACCTTATTCCTGTGCTGAGATACAGGCTGCTCCAACCTGCTGTAAAATGCTTGATTTCGAGAGTGAGCGAAACTAATGAAAACATTGTTGGGGTAAAACCTAAAGGGAAAGACCTAGCACCAAATCCAATTTGCCATCTGATCTAACTTCTGGAGGCAGTCAAAATGATCCTTAGAATTCTTCCCTACCTTATTCCTGTGCTGAGATACAGGCTGCTCCAACCTGCTGTAAAATGCTTGATTTCGAGAGTGAGCGAAACTAATGAAAACATTGTTGGGGTAAAACCTAAAGGGAAAGACCTAGCACCAAATCCAATTTGCCATCTGATCTAACTTCTGGAGGCAGTCAAAATGAGTATTTGAATTCTTCCCTACCTTATTCCTGTGCTGAGATACAGGCTGCTCCAACCTGCTGTAAAATGCTTGATTTCGAGAGTGAGTGAAACTAATGAAAACATTGTTGGGGTAAAACCTAAAGGGAAAGACCTAGCACCAAATCCAATTTGCCATCTGATCTAACTTCTGGAGGCAGTCAAAATGAGTATTTGAATTCTTCCCTACCTTATTCCTGTGCTGAGATACAGGCTGCTCCAACCTGCTGTAAAATGCTTGATTTCGAGAGTGAGCGAAACTAATGAAAACATTGTTGGGGTAAAACCTAAAGGGAAAGACCTAGCACCAAATCCAATTTGCCATCTGATCTAACTTCTGGAGGCAGTCAAAATGATCCTTAGAATTCTTCCCTACCTTATTCCTGTGCTGAGATACAGGCTGCTCCAACCTGCTGTAAAATGCTTGATTTCGAGAGTGAGCGAAACTAATGAAAACATTGTTGGGGTAAAACCTAAAGGGAAAGACCTAGCACCAAATCCAATTTGCCATCTGATCTAACTTCTGGAGGCAGTCAAAATGATCCTTAGAATTCTTCCCTACCTTATTCCTGTGCTGAGATACAGGCTGCTCCAACCTGCTGTAAAATGCTTGATTTCGAGAGTGAGCGAAACTAATGAAAACATTGTTGGGGTAAAACCTAAAGGGAAAGACCTAGCACCAAATCCAATTTGCCATCTGATCTAACTTCTGGAGGCAGTCAAAATGAGTATTTGAATTCTTCCCTACCTTATTCCTGTGCTGAGATACAGGCTGCTCCAACCTGCTGTAAAATGCTTGATTTCGAGAGTGAGCGAAACTAATGAAAACATTGTTGGGGTAAAACCTAAAGGGAAAGACCTAGCACCAAATCCAATTTGCCATCTGATCTAACTTCTGGAGGCAGTCAAAATGAGTATTTGAATTCTTCCCTACCTTATTCCTGTGCTGAGATACAGGCTGCTCCAACCTGCTGTAAAATGCTTGATTTCGAGAGTGAGCGAAACTAATGAAAACATTGTTGGGGTAAAACCTAAAGGGAAAGACCTAGCACCAAATCCAATTTGCCATCTGATCTAACTTCTGGAGGCAGTCAAAATGATCCTTAGAATTCTTCCCTACCTTATTCCTGTGCTGAGATACAGGCTGCTCCAACCTGCTGTAAAATGCTTGATTTCGAGAGTGAGCGAAACTAATGAAAACATTGTTGGGGTAAAACCTAAAGGGAAAGACCTAGCACCAAATCCAATTTGCCATCTGATCTAACTTCTGGAGGCAGTCAAAATGATCCTTAGAATTCTTCCCTACCTTATTCCTGTGCTGAGATACAGGCTGCTCCAACCTGCTGTAAAATGCTTGATTTCGAGAGTGAGCGAAACTAATGAAAACATTGTTGGGGTAAAACCTAAAGGGAAAGACCTAGCACCAAATCCAATTTGCCATCTGATCTAACTTCTGGAGGCAGTCAAAATGATCCTTAGAATTCTTCCCTACCTTATTCCTGTGCTGAGATACAGGCTGCTCCAACCTGCTGTAAAATGCTTGATTTCGAGAGTGAGCGAAACTAATGAAAACATTGTTGGGGTAAAACCTAAAGGGAAAGACCTAGCACCAAATCCAATTTGCCATCTGATCTAACTTCTGGAGGCAGTCAAAATGAGTATTTGAATTCTTCCCTACCTTATTCCTGTGCTGAGATACAGGCTGCTCCAACCTGCTGTAAAATGCTTGATTTCGAGAGTGAGCGAAACTAATGAAAACATTGTTGGGGTAAAACCTAAAGGGAAAGACCTAGCACCAAATCCAATTTGCCATCTGATCTAACTTCTGGAGGCAGTCAAAATGAGTATTTGAATTCTTCCCTACCTTATTCCTGTGCTGAGATACAGGCTGCTCCAACCTGCTGTAAAATGCTTGATTTCGAGAGTGAGCGAAACTAATGAAAACATTGTTGGGGTAAAACCTAAAGGGAAAGACCTAGCACCAAATCCAATTTGCCATCTGATCTAACTTCTGGAGGCAGTCAAAATGATCCTTAGAATTCTTCCCTACCTTATTCCTGTGCTGAGATACAGGCTGCTCCAACCTGCTGTAAAATGCTTGATTTCGAGAGTGAGCGAAACTAATGAAAACATTGTTGGGGTAAAACCTAAAGGGAAAGACCTAGCACCAAATCCAATTTGCCATCTGATCTAACTTCTGGAGGCAGTCAAAATGATCCTTAGAATTCTTCCCTACCTTATTCCTGTGCTGAGACACAGGCTGCTCCAACCTGCTGTAAAATGCTTGATTTCGAGAGTGAGCGAAACTAATGAAAACATTGTTGGGGTAAAACCTAAAGGGAAAGACCTAGCACCAAATCCAATTTGCCATCTGATCTAACTTCTGGAGGCAGTCAAAATGAGTATTTGAATTCTTCCCTACCTTATTCCTGTGCTGAGATACAGGCTGCTCCAACCTGCTGTAAAATGCTTGATTTCGAGAGTGAGCGAAACTAATGAAAACATTGTTGGGGTAAAACCTAAAGGGAAAGACCTAGCACCAAATCCAATTTGCCATCTGATCTAACTTCTGGAGGCAGTCAAAATGATCCTTAGAATTCTTCCCTACCTTATTCCTGTGCTGAGATACAGGCTGCTCCAACCTGCTGTAAAATGCTTGATTTCGAGAGTGAGCGAAACTAATGAAAACATTGTTGGGGTAAAACCTAAAGGGAAAGACCTAGCACCAAATCCAATTTGCCATCTGATCTAACTTCTGGAGGCAGTCAAAATGATCCTTAGAATTCTTCCCTACCTTATTCCTGTGCTGAGATACAGGCTGCTCCAACCTGCTGTAAAATGCTTGATTTCGAGAGTGAGCGAAACTAATGAAAACATTGTTGGGGTAAAACCTAAAGGGAAAGACCTAGCACCAAATCCAATTTGCCATCTGATCTAACTTCTGGAGGCAGTCAAAATGATCCTTAGAATTCTTCCCTACCTTATTCCTGTGCTGAGATACAGGCTGCTCCAACCTGCTGTAAAATGCTTGATTTCGAGAGTGAGCGAAACTAATGAAAACATTGTTGGGGTAAAACCTAAAGGGAAAGACCTAGCACCAAATCCAATTTGCCATCTGATCTAACTTCTGGAGGCAGTCAAAATGATCCTTAGAATTCTTCCCTACCTTATTCCTGTGCTGAGATACAGGCTGCTCCAACCTGCTGTAAAATGCTTGATTTCGAGAGTGAGCGAAACTAATGAAAACATTGTTGGGGTAAAACCTAAAGGGAAAGACCTAGCACCAAATCCAATTTGCCATCTGATCTAACTTCTGGAGGCAGTCAAAATGATCCTTAGAATTCTTCCCTACCTTATTCCTGTGCTGAGATACAGGCTGCTCCAACCTGCTGTAAAATGCTTGATTTCGAGAGTGAGCAAAACTAATGAAAACATTGTTGGGGTAAAACCTAAAGGGAAAGACCTAGCACCAAATCCAATTTGCCATCTGATCTAACTTCTGGAGGCAGTCAAAATGATCCTTAGAATTCTTCCCTACCTTATTCCTGTGCTGAGATACAGGCTGCTCCAACCTGCTGTAAAATGCTTGATTTCGAGAGTGAGCGAAACTAATGAAAACATTGTTGGGGTAAAACCTAAAGGGAAAGACCTAGCACCAAATCCAATTTGCCATCTGATCTAACTTCTGGAGGCAGTCAAAATGATCCTTAGAATTCTTCCCTACCTTATTCCTGTGCTGAGATACAGGCTGCTCCAACCTGCTGTAAAATGCTTGATTTCGAGAGTGAGCGAAACTAATGAAAACATTGTTGGGGTAAAACCTAAAGGGAAAGACCTAGCACCAAATCCAATTTGCCATCTGATCTAACTTCTGGAGGCAGTCAAAATGATCCTTAGAATTCTTCCCTACCTTATTCCTGTGCTGAGATACAGGCTGCTCCAACCTGCTGTAAAATGCTTGATTTCGAGAGTGAGCGAAACTAATGAAAACATTGTTGGGGTAAAACCTAAAGGGAAAGACCTAGCACCAAATCCAATTTGCCATCTGATCTAATTTCTGGAGGCAGTCAAAATGAGTATTTGAATTCTTCCCTACCTTATTCCTGTGCTGAGATACAGGCTGCTCCAACCTGCTGTAAAATGCTTGATTTCGAGAGTGAGCGAAACTAATGAAAACATTGTTGGGGTAAAACCTAAAGGGAAAGACCTAGCACCAAATCCAATTTGCCATCTGATCTAACTTCTGGAGGCAGTCAAAATGATCCTTAGAATTCTTCCCTACCTTATTCCTGTGCTGAGATACAGGCTGCTCCAACCTGCTGTAAAATGCTTGATTTCGAGAGTGAGCGAAACTAATGAAAACATTGTTGGGGTAAAACCTAAAGGGAAAGACCTAGCACCAAATCCAATTTGCCATCTGATCTAACTTCTGGAGGCAGTCAAAATGATCCTTAGAATTCTTCCCTACCTTATTCCTGTGCTGAGATACAGGCTGCTCCAACCTGCTGTAAAATGCTTGATTTCGAGAGTGAGCGAAACTAATGAAAACATTGTTGGGGTAAAACCTAAAGGGAAAGACCTAGCACCAAATCCAATTTGCCATCTGATCGAACTTCTGGAGGCAGTCAAAATGATCCTTAGAATTCTTCCCTACCTTATTCCTGTGCTGAGATACAGGCTGCTCCAACCTGCTGTAAAATGCTTGATTTCGAGAGTGAGCGAAACTAATGAAAACATTGTTGGGGTAAAACCTAAAGGGAAAGACCTAGCACCAAATCCAATTTGCCATCTGATCTAACTTCTGGAGGCAGTCAAAATGATCCTTAGAATTCTTCCCTACCTTATTCCTGTGCTGAGATACAGGCTGCTCCAACCTGCTGTAAAATGCTTGATTTCGAGAGTGAGCGAAACTAATGAAAACATTGTTGGGGTAAAACCTAAAGGGAAAGACCTAGCACCAAATCCAATTTGCCATCTGATCTAACTTCTGGAGGCAGTCAAAATGATCCTTAGAATTCTTCCCTACCTTATTCCTGTGCTGAGATACAGGCTGCTCCAACCTGCTGTAAAATGCTTGATTTCGAGAGTGAGCGAAACTAATGAAAACATTGTTGGGGTAAAACCTAAAGGGAAAGACCTAGCACCAAATCCAATTTGCCATCTGATCTAACTTCTGGAGGCAGTCAAAATGAGTATTTGAATTCTTCCCTACCTTATTCCTGTGCTGAGATACAGGCTGCTCCAACCTGCTGTAAAATGCTTGATTTCGAGAGTGAGTGAAACTAATGAAAACATTGTTGGGGTAAAACCTAAAGGGAAAGACCTAGCACCAAATCCAATTTGCCATCTGATCTAACTTCTGGAGGCAGTCAAAATGAGTATTTGAATTCTTCCCTACCTTATTCCTGTGCTGAGATACAGGCTGCTCCAACCTGCTGTAAAATGCTTGATTTCGAGAGTGAGCGAAACTAATGAAAACATTGTTGGGGTAAAACCTAAAGGGAAAGACCTAGCACCAAATCCAATTTGCCATCTGATCTAACTTCTGGAGGCAGTCAAAATGATCCTTAGAATTCTTCCCTACCTTATTCCTGTGCTGAGATACAGGCTGCTCCAACCTGCTGTAAAATGCTTGATTTCGAGAGTGAGCGAAACTAATGAAAACATTGTTGGGGTAAAACCTAAAGGGAAAGACCTAGCACCAAATCCAATTTGCCATCTGATCTAACTTCTGGAGGCAGTCAAAATGATCCTTAGAATTCTTCCCTACCTTATTCCTGTGCTGAGATACAGGCTGCTCCAACCTGCTGTAAAATGCTTGATTTCGAGAGTGAGCGAAACTAATGAAAACATTGTTGGGGTAAAACCTAAAGGGAAAGACCTAGCACCAGATCCAATTTGCCATCTGATCTAACTTCTGGAGGCAGTCAAAATGATCCTTAGAATTCTTCCCTACCTTATTCCTGTGCTGAGATACAGGCTGCTCCAACCTGCTGTAAAATGCTTGATTTCGAGAGTGAGCGAAACTAATGAAAACATTGTTGGGGAAAACCTAAAGGGAAAGACCTAGCACCAAATCCAATTTGCCATCTGATCTAACTTCTGGAGGCAGTCAAAATGAGTATTTGAATTCTTCCCTACCTTATTCCTGTGCTGAGATACAGGCTGCTCCAACCTGCTGTAAAATGCTTGATTTCGAGAGTGAGCGAAACTAATGAAAACATTGTTGGGGTAAAACCTAAAGGGAAAGACCTAGCACCAAATCCAATTTGCCATCTGATCTAACTTCTGGAGGCAGTCAAAATGATCCTTAGAATTCTTCCCTACCTTATTCCTGTGCTGAGATACAGGCTGCTCCAACCTGCTGTAAAATGCTTGATTTCGAGAGTGAGTGAAACTAATGAAAACATTGTTGGGGTAAAACCTAAAGGGGAAGACCTAGCACCAAATCCAATTTGCCATCTGATCTAACTTCTGGAGGCAGTCAAAATGAGTATTTGAATTCTTCCCTACCTTATTCCTGTGCTGAGATACAGGCTGCTCCAACCTGCTGTAAAATGCTTGATTTCGAGAGTGAGCGAAACTAATGAAAACATTGTTGGGGTAAAACCTAAAGGGAAAGACCTAGCACCAAATCCAATTTGCCATCTGATCTAACTTCTGGAGGCAGTCAAAATGATCCTTAGAATTCTTCCCTACCTTATTCCTGTGCTGAGATACAGGCTGCTCCAACCTGCTGTAAAATGCTTGATTTCGAGAGTGAGCGAAACTAATGAAAACATTGTTGGGGTAAAACCTAAAGGGAAAGACCTAGCACCAAATCCAATTTGCCATCTGATCTAACTTCTGGAGGCAGTCAAAATGATCCTTAGAATTCTTCCCTACCTTATTCCTGTGCTGAGATACAGGCTGCTCCAACCTGCTGTAAAATGCTTGATTTCGAGAGTGAGCGAAACTAATGAAAACATTGTTGGGGTAAAACCTAAAGGGAAAGACCTAGCACCAAATCCAATTTGCCATCTGATCTAACTTCTGGAGGCAGTCAAAATGATCCTTAGAATTCTTCCCTACCTTATTCCTGTGCTGAGATACAGGCTGCTCCAACCTGCTGTAAAATGCTTGATTTCGAGAGTGAGCAAAACTAATGAAAACATTGTTGGGGTAAAACCTAAAGGGAAAGACCTAGCACCAAATCCAATTTGCCATCTGATCTAACTTCTGGAGGCAGTCAAAATGATCCTTAGAATTCTTCCCTACCTTATTCCTGTGCTGAGATACAGGCTGCTCCAACCTGCTGTAAAATGCTTGATTTCGAGAGTGAGCGAAACTAATGAAAACATTGTTGGGGTAAAACCTAAAGGGAAAGACCTAGCACCAAATCCAATTTGCCATCTGATCTAACTTCTGGAGGCAGTCAAAATGATCCTTAGAATTCTTCCCTACCTTATTCCTGTGCTGAGATACAGGCTGCTCCAACCTGCTGTAAAATGCTTGATTTCGAGAGTGAGCGAAACTAATGAAAACATTGTTGGGGTAAAACCTAAAGGGAAAGACCTAGCACCAAATCCAATTTGCCATCTGATCTAACTTCTGGAGGCAGTCAAAATGATCCTTAGAATTCTTCCCTACCTTATTCCTGTGCTGAGATACAGGCTGCTCCAACCTGCTGTAAAATGCTTGATTTCGAGAGTGAGCGAAACTAATGAAAACATTGTTGGGGTAAAACCTAAAGGGAAAGACCTAGCACCAAATCCAATTTGCCATCTGATCTAACTTCTGGAGGCAGTCAAAATGATCCTTAGAATTCTTCCCTACCTTATTCCTGTGCTGAGATACAGGCTGCTCCAACCTGCTGTAAAATGCTTGATTTCGAGAGTGAGCGAAACTAATGAAAACATTGTTGGGGTAAAACCTAAAGGGAAAGACCTAGCACCAAATCCAATTTGCCATCTGATCAAACTTCTGGAGGCAGTCAAAATGATCCTTAGAATTCTTCCCTACCTTATTCCTGTGCTGAGATACAGGCTGCTCCAACCTGCTGTAAAATGCTTGATTTCGAGAGTGAGCGAAACTAATGAAAACATTGTTGGGGTAAAACCTAAAGGGAAAGACCTAGCACCAAATCCAATTTGCCATCTGATCTAACTTCTGGAGGCAGTCAAAATGAGTATTTGAATTCTTCCCTACCTTATTCCTGTGCTGAGATACAGGCTGCTCCAACCTGCTGTAAAATGCTTGATTTCGAGAGTGAGCGAAACTAATGAAAACATTGTTGGGGTAAAACCTAAAGGGAAAGACCTAGCACCAAATCCAATTTGCCATCTGATCTAACTTCTGGAGGCAGTCAAAATGATCCTTAGAATTCTTCCCTACCTTATTCCTGTGCTGAGATACAGGCTGCTCCAACCTGCTGTAAAATGCTTGATTTCGAGAGTGAGCGAAACTAATGAAAACATTGTTGGGGTAAAACCTAAAGGGAAAGACCTAGCACCAAATCCAATTTGCCATCTGATCTAACTTCTGGAGGCAGTCAAAATGAGTATTTGAATTCTTCCCTACCTTATTCCTGTGCTGAGATACAGGCTGCTCCAACCTGCTGTAAAATGCTTATTTCGAGAGTGAGCGAAACTAATGAAAACATTGTTGGGGTAAAACCTAAAGGGAAAGACCTAGCACCAAATCCAATTTGCCATCTGATCTAACTTCTGGAGGCAGTCAAAATGATCCTTAGAATTCTTCCCTACCATATTCCTGTGCTGAGATACAGGCTGCTCCAACCTGCTGTAAAATGCTTGATTTCGAGAGTGAGCGAAACTAATGAAAACATTGTTGGGGTAAAACCTAAAGGGAAAGACCTAGCACCAAATCCAATTTGCCATCTGATCTAACTTCTGGAGGCAGTCAAAATGAGTATTTGAATTCTTCCCTACCTTATTCCTGTGCTGAGATACAGGCTGCTCCAACCTGCTGTAAAATGCTTGATTTCGAGAGTGAGCGAAACTAATGAAAACATTGTTGGGGTAAAACCTAAAGGGAAAGACCTAGCACCAAATCCAATTTGCCATCTGATCTAACTTCTGGAGGCAGTCAAAATGATTATTTGAATTCTTCCCTACCTTATTCCTGTGCTGAGATACAGGCTGCTCCAACCTGCTGTAAAATGCTTGATTTCGAGAGTGAGCGAAACTAATGAAAACATTGTTGGGGTAAAACCTAAAGGGAAAGACCTAGCACCAAATCCAATTTGCCATCTGATCTAACTTCTGGAGGCAGTCAAAATGATCCTTAGAATTCTTCCCTACCTTATTCCTGTGCTGAGATACAGGCTGCTCCAACCTGCTGTAAAATGCTTGATTTCGAGAGTGAGCGAAACTAATGAAAACATTGTTGGGGTAAAACCTAAAGGGAAAGACCTAGCACCAAATCCAATTTGCCATCTGATCTAACTTCTGGAGGCAGTCAAAATGATCCTTAGAATTCTTCCCTACCTTATTCCTGTGCTGAGATACAGGCTGCTCCAACCTGCTGTAAAATGCTTGATTTCGAGAGTGAGCGAAACTAATGAAAACATTGTTGGGGTAAAACCTAAAGGGAAAGACCTAGCACCAAATCCAATTTGCCATCTGATCTAACTTCTGGAGGCAGTCAAAATGAGTATTTGAATTCTTCCCTACCTTATTCCTGTGCTGAGATACAGGCTGCTCCAACCTGCTGTAAAATGCTTGATTTCGAGAGTGAGCGAAACTAATGAAAACATTGTTGGGGTAAAACCTAAAGGGAAAGACCTAGCACCAAATCCAATTTGCCATCTGATCTAACTTCTGGAGGCAGTCAAAATGATCCTTAGAATTCTTCCCTACCTTATTCCTGTGCTGAGATACAGGCTGCTCCAACCTGCTGTAAAATGCTTGATTTCGAGAGTGAGCGAAACTAATGGAAACATTGTTGGGGTAAAACCTAAAGGGAAAGACCTAGCACCAAATCCAATTTGCCATCTGATCTAACTTCTGGAGGCAGTCAAAATGAGTATTTGAATTCTTCCCTACCTTATTCCTGTGCTGAGATACAGGCTGCTCCAACCTGCTGTAAAATGCTTGATTTCGAGAGTGAGCGAAACTAATGAAAACATTGTTGGGGTAAAACCTAAAGGGAAAGACCTAGCACCAAATCCAATTTGCCATCTGATCTAACTTCTGGAGGCAGTCAAAATGATCCTTAGAATTCTTCCCTACCTTATTCCTGTGCTGAGATACAGGCTGCTCCAACCTGCTGTAAAATGCTTGATTTCCAGAGTGAGCGAAACTAATGAAAACATTGTTGGGGTAAAACCTAAAGGGAAAGACCTAGCACCAAATCCAATTTGCCATCTGATCTAACTTCTGGAGGCAGTCAAAATGAGTATTTGAATTCTTCCCTACCTTATTCCTGTGCTGAGATACAGGCTGCTCCAACCTGCTGTAAAATGCTTGATTTCGAGAGTGAGCGAAACTAATGAAAACATTGTTGGGGTAAAACCTAAAGGGAAAGACCTAGCACCAAATCCAATTTGCCATCTGATCTAACTTCTGGAGGCAGTCAAAATGAGTATTTGAATTCTTCCCTACCTTATTCCTGTGCTGAGATACAGGCTGCTCCAACCTGCTGTAAAATGCTTGATTTCGAGAGTGAGCGAAACTAATGAAAACATTGTTGGGGTAAAACCTAAAGGGAAAGACCTAGCACCAAATCCAATTTGCCATCTGATCTAACTTCTGGAGGCAGTCAAAATGAGCCTTAGAATTCTTCCCTACCTTATTCCTGTGCTGAGATACAGGCTGCTCCAACCTGCTGTAAAATGCTTGATTTCGAGAGTGAGCGAAACTAATGAAAACATTGTTGGGGTAAAACCTAAAGGGAAAGACCTAGCACCAAATCCAATTTGCCATCTGATCTAACTTCTGGAGGCAGTCAAAATGAGTATTTGAATTCTTCCCTACCTTATTCCTGTGCTGAGATACAGGCTGCTCCAACCTGCTGTAAAATGCTTATTTCGAGAGTGAGCGAAACTAATGAAAACATTGTTGGGGTAAAACCTAAAGGGAAAGACCTAGCACCAAATCCAATTTGCCATCTGATCTAACTTCTGGAGGCAGTCAAAATGATCCTTAGAATTCTTCCCTACCATATTCCTGTGCTGAGATACAGGCTGCTCCAACCTGCTGTAAAATGCTTGATTTCGAGAGTGAGCGAAACTAATGAAAACATTGTTGGGGTAAAACCTAAAGGGAAAGACCTAGCACCAAATCCAATTTGCCATCTGATCTAACTTCTGGAGGCAGTCAAAATGAGTATTTGAATTCTTCCCTACCTTATTCCTGTGCTGAGATACAGGCTGCTCCAACCTGCTGTAAAATGCTTGATTTCGAGAGTGAGCGAAACTAATGAAAACATTGTTGGGGTAAAACCTAAAGGGAAAGACCTAGCACCAAATCCAATTTGCCATCTGATCTAACTTCTGGAGGCAGTCAAAATGATCCTTAGAATTCTTCCCTACCTTATTCCTGTGCTGAGATACAGGCTGCTCCAACCTGCTGTAAAATGCTTGATTTCGAGAGTGAGCGAAACTAATGAAAACATTGTTGGGGTAAAACCTAAAGGGAAAGACCTAGCACCAAATCCAATTTGCCATCTGATCTAACTTCTGGAGGCAGTCAAAATGAGTATTTGAATTCTTCCCTACCTTATTCCTGTGCTGAGATACAGGCTGCTCCAACCTGCTGTAAAATGCTTGATTTCGAGAGTGAGCGAAACTAATGAAAACATTGTTGGGGTAAAACCTAAAGGGAAAGACCTAGCACCAAATCCAATTTGCCATCTGATCTAACTTCTGGAGGCAGTCAAAATGAGTATTTGAATTCTTCCCTACCTTATTCCTGTGCTGAGATACAGGCTGCTCCAACCTGCTGTAAAATGCTTGATTTCGAGAGTGAGCGAAACTAATGAAAACATTGTTGGGGTAAAACCTAAAGGGAAAGACCTAGCACCAAATCCAATTTGCCATCTGATCTAACTTCTGGAGGCAGTCAAAATGATCCTTAGAATTCTTCCCTACCATATTCCTGTGCTGAGATACAGGCTGCTCCAACCTGCTGTAAAATGCTTGATTTCGAGAGTGAGCGAAACTAATGAAAACATTGTTGGGGTAAAACCTAAAGGGAAAGACCTAGCACCAAATCCAATTTGCCATCTGATCTAACTTCTGGAGGCAGTCAAAATGAGTATTTGAATTCTTCCCTACCTTATTCCTGTGCTGAGATACAGGCTGCTCCAACCTGCTGTAAAATGCTTGATTTCGAGAGTGAGCGAAACTAATGAAAACATTGTTGGGGTAAAACCTAAAGGGAAAGACCTAGCACCAAATCCAATTTGCCATCTGATCTAACTTCTGGAGGCAGTCAAAATGATCCTTAGAATTCTTCCCTACCTTATTCCTGTGCTGAGATACAGGCTGCTCCAACCTGCTGTAAAATGCTTGATTTCGAGAGTGAGCGAAACTAATGAAAACATTGTTGGGGTAAAACCTAAAGGGAAAGACCTAGCACCAAATCCAATTTGCCATCTGATCTAACTTCTGGAGGCAGTCAAAATGATCCTTAGAATTCTTCCCTACCTTATTCCTGTGCTGAGATACAGGCTGCTCCAACCTGCTGTAAAATGCTTGATTTCGAGAGTGAGCGAAACTAATGAAAACATTGTTGGGGTAAAACCTAAAGGGAAAGACCTAGCACCAAATCCAATTTGCCATCTGATCTAACTTCTGGAGGCAGTCAAAATGATCCTTAGAATTCTTCCCTACCTTATTCCTGTGCTGAGATACAGGCTGCTCCAACCTGCTGTAAAATGCTTGATTTCGAGAGTGAGCGAAACTAATGAAAACATTGTTGGGGTAAAACCTAAAGGGAAAGACCTAGCACCAAATCCAATTTGCCATCTGATCTAACTTCTGGAGGCAGTCAAAATGATCCTTAGAATTCTTCCCTACCTTATTCCTGTGCTGAGATACAGGCTGCTCCAACCTGCTGTAAAATACTTGATTTCGAGAGTGAGCGAAACTAATGAAAACATTGTTGGGGTAAAACCTAAAGGGAAAGACCTAGCACCAAATCCAATTTGCCATCTGATCTAACTTCTGGAGGCAGTCAAAATGATCCTTAGAATTCTTCCCTACCTTATTCCTGTGCTGAGATACAGGCTGCTCCAACCTGCTGTAAAATGCTTGATTTCGAGAGTGAGCGAAACTAATGAAAACATTGTTGGGGTAAAACCTAAAGGGAAAGACCTAGCACCAAATCCAATTTGCCATCTGATCTAACTTCTGGAGGCAGTCAAAATGATCCTTAGAATTCTTCCCTACCTTATTCCTGTGCTGAGATACAGGCTGCTCCAACCTGCTGTAAAATGCTTGATTTCGAGAGTGAGCGAAACTAATGAAAACATTGTTGGGGTAAAACCTAAAGGGAAAGACCTAGCACCAAATCCAATTTGCCATCTGATCTAACTTCTGGAGGCAGTCAAAATGATCCTTAGAATTCTTCCCTACCTTATTCCTGTGCTGAGATACAGGCTGCTCCAACCTGCTGTAAAATGCTTGATTTCGAGAGTGAGCGAAACTAATGAAAACATTGTTGGGGTAAAACCTAAAGGGAAAGACCTAGCACCAAATCCAATTTGCCATCTGATCTAACTTCTGGAGGCAGTCAAAATGATCCTTAGAATTCTTCCCTACCTTATTCCTGTGCTGAGATACAGGCTGCTCCAACCTGCTGTAAAATGCTTGATTTCGAGAGTGAGCGAAACTAATGAAAACATTGTTGGGGTAAAACCTAAAGGGAAAGACCTAGCACCAAATCCAATTTGCCATCTGATCTAACTTCTGGAGGCAGTCAAAATGATCCTTAGAATTCTTCCCTACCTTATTCCTGTGCTGAGATACAGGCTGCTCCAACCTGCTGTAAAATGCTTGATTTCGAGAGTGAGCGAAACTAATGAAAACATTGTTGGGGTAAAACCTAAAGGGAAAGACCTAGCACCAAATCCAATTTGCCATCTGATCTAACTTCTGGAGGCAGTCAAAATGATCCTTAGAATTCTTCCCTACCTTATTCCTGTGCTGAGATACAGGCTGCTCCAACCTGCTGTAAAATGCTTGATTTCGAGAGTGAGCGAAACTAATGAAAACATTGTTGGGGTAAAACCTAAAGGGAAAGACCTAGCACCAAATCCAATTTGCCATCTGATCTAACTTCTGGAGGCAGTCAAAATGAGTATTTGAATTCTTCCCTACCTTATTCCTGTGCTGAGATACAGGCTGCTCCAACCTGCTGTAAAATGCTTGATTTCGAGAGTGAGCGAAACTAATGAAAACATTGTTGGGGTAAAACCTAAAGGGAAAGACCTAGCACCAAATCCAATTTGCCATCTGATCTAACTTCTGGAGGCAGTCAAAATGAGTATTTGAATTCTTCCCTACCTTATTCCTGTGCTGAGATACAGGCTGCTCCAACCTGCTGTAAAATGCTTGATTTCGAGAGTGAGCGAAACTAATGAAAACATTGTTGGGGTAAAACCTAAAGGGAAAGACCTAGCACCAAATCCAATTTGCCATCTGATCTAACTTCTGGAGGCAGTCAAAATGATCCTTAGAATTCTTCCCTACCTTATTCCTGTGCTGAGATACAGGCTGCTCCAACCTGCTGTAAAATGCTTGATTTCGAGAGTGAGCGAAACTAATGAAAACATTGTTGGGGTAAAACCTAAAGGGAAAGACCTAGCACCAAATCCAATTTGCCATCTGATCTAACTTCTGGAGGCAGTCAAAATGAGTATTTGAATTCTTCCCTACCTTATTCCTGTGCTGAGATACAGGCTGCTCCAACCTGCTGTAAAATGCTTGATTTCGAGAGTGAGCGAAACTAATGAAAACATTGTTGGGGTAAAACCTAAAGGGAAAGACCTAGCACCAAATCCAATTTGCCATCTGATCTAACTTCTGGAGGCAGTCAAAATGAGTATTTGAATTCTTCCCTACCTTATTCCTGTGCTGAGATACAGGCTGCTCCAACCTGCTGTAAAATGCTTATTTCGAGAGTGAGCGAAACTAATGAAAACATTGTTGGGGTAAAACCTAAAGGGAAAGACCTAGCACCAAATCCAATTTGCCATCTGATCTAACTTCTGGAGGCAGTCAAAATGATCCTTAGAATTCTTCCCTACCATATTCCTGTGCTGAGATACAGGCTGCTCCAACCTGCTGTAAAATGCTTGATTTCGAGAGTGAGCGAAACTAATGAAAACATTGTTGGGGTAAAACCTAAAGGGAAAGACCTAGCACCAAATCCAATTTGCCATCTGATCTAACTTCTGGAGGCAGTCAAAATGATCCTTAGAATTCTTCCCTACCTTATTCCTGTGCTGAGATACAGGCTGCTCCAACCTGCTGTAAAATGCTTGATTTCGAGAGTGAGCGAAACTAATGAAAACATTGTTGGGGTAAAACCTAAAGGGAAAGACCTAGCACCAAATCCAATTTGCCATCTGATCTAACTTCTGGAGGCAGTCAAAATGAGCCTTAGAATTCTTCCCTACCTTATTCCTGTGCTGAGATACAGGCTGCTCCAACCTGCTGTAAAATGCTTGATTTCGAGAGTGAGCGAAACTAATGAAAACATTGTTGGGGTAAAACCTAAAGGGAAAGACCTAGCACCAAATCCAATTTGCCATCTGATCTAACTTCTGGAGGCAGTCAAAATGATCCTTAGAATTCTTCCCTACCTTATTCCTGTGCTGAGATACAGGCTGCTCCAACCTGCTGTAAAATGCTTGATTTCGAGAGTGAGCGAAACTAATGAAAACATTGTTGGGGTAAAACCTAAAGGGAAAGACCTAGCACCAAATCCAATTTGCCATCTGATCTAACTTCTGGAGGCAGTCAAAATGATCCTTAGAATTCTTCCCTACCTTATTCCTGTGCTGAGATACAGGCTGCTCCAACCTGCTGTAAAATGCTTGATTTCGAGAGTGAGCGAAACTAATGAAAACATTGTTGGGGTAAAACCTAAAGGGAAAGACCTAGCACCAAATCCAATTTGCCATCTGATCTAACTTCTGGAGGCAGTCAAAATGATCCTTAGAATTCTTCCCTACCTTATTCCTGTGCTGAGATACAGGCTGCTCCAACCTGCTGTAAAATGCTTGATTTCGAGAGTGAGCGAAACTAATGAAAACATTGTTGGGGTAAAACCTAAAGGGAAAGACCTAGCACCAAATCCAATTTGCCATCTGATCTAACTTCTGGAGGCAGTCAAAATGAGTATTTGAATTCTTCCCTACCTTATTCCTGTGCTGAGATACAGGCTGCTCCAACCTGCTGTAAAATGCTTGATTTCGAGAGTGAGTGAAACTAATGAAAACATTGTTGGGGTAAAACCTAAAGGGAAAGACCTAGCACCAAATCCAATTTGCCATCTGATCTAACTTCTGGAGGCAGTCAAAATGAGTATTTGAATTCTTCCCTACCTTATTCCTGTGCTGAGATACAGGCTGCTCCAACCTGCTGTAAAATGCTTGATTTCGAGAGTGAGCGAAACTAATGAAAACATTGTTGGGGTAAAACCTAAAGGGAAAGACCTAGCACCAAATCCAATTTGCCATCTGATCTAACTTCTGGAGGCAGTCAAAATGATCCTTAGAATTCTTCCCTACCTTATTCCTGTGCTGAGATACAGGCTGCTCCAACCTGCTGTAAAATGCTTGATTTCGAGAGTGAGCGAAACTAATGAAAACATTGTTGGGGTAAAACCTAAAGGGAAAGACCTAGCACCAAATCCAATTTGCCATCTGATCTAACTTCTGGAGGCAGTCAAAATGAGTATTTGAATTCTTCCCTACCTTATTCCTGTGCTGAGATACAGGCTGCTCCAACCTGCTGTAAAATGCTTGATTTCGAGAGTGAGCGAAACTAATGAAAACATTGTTGGGGTAAAACCTAAAGGGAAAGACCTAGCACCAAATCCAATTTGCCATCTGATCTAACTTCTGGAGGCAGTCAAAATGATCCTTAGAATTCTTCCCTACCTTATTCCTGTGCTGAGATACAGGCTGCTCCAACCTGCTGTAAAATGCTTGATTTCGAGAGTGAGCGAAACTAATGAAAACATTGTTGGGGTAAAACCTAAAGGGAAAGACCTAGCACCAAATCCAATTTGCCATCTGATCTAACTTCTGGAGGCAGTCAAAATGATCCTTAGAATTCTTCCCTACCTTATTCCTGTGCTGAGATACAGGCTGCTCCAACCTGCTGTAAAATGCTTGATTTCGAGAGTGAGCGAAACTAATGAAAACATTGTTGGGGTAAAACCTAAAGGGAAAGACCTAGCACCAAATCCAATTTGCCATCTGATCTAACTTCTGGAGGCAGTCAAAATGAGTATTTGAATTCTTCCCTACCTTATTCCTGTGCTGAGATACAGGCTGCTCCAACCTGCTGTAAAATGCTTGATTTCGAGAGTGAGCGAAACTAATGAAAACATTGTTGGGGTAAAACCTAAAGGGAAAGACCTAGCACCAAATCCAATTTGCCATCTGATCTAACTTCTGGAGGCAGTCAAAATGAGTATTTGAATTCTTCCCTACCTTATTCCTGTGCTGAGATACAGGCTGCTCCAACCTGCTGTAAAATGCTTGATTTCGAGAGTGAGCGAAACTAATGAAAACATTGTTGGGGTAAAACCTAAAGGGAAAGACCTAGCACCAAATCCAATTTGCCATCTGATCTAACTTCTGGAGGCAGTCAAAATGAGTATTTGAATTCTTCCCTACCTTATTCCTGTGCTGAGATACAGGCTGCTCCAACCTGCTGTAAAATGCTTATTTCGAGAGTGAGCGAAACTAATGAAAACATTGTTGGGGTAAAACCTAAAGGGAAAGACCTAGCACCAAATCCAATTTGCCATCTGATCTAACTTCTGGAGGCAGTCAAAATGATCCTTAGAATTCTTCCCTACCATATTCCTGTGCTGAGATACAGGCTGCTCCAACCTGCTGTAAAATGCTTGATTTCGAGAGTGAGCGAAACTAATGAAAACATTGTTGGGGTAAAACCTAAAGGGAAAGACCTAGCACCAAATCCAATTTGCCATCTGATCTAACTTCTGGAGGCAGTCAAAATGAGTATTTGAATTCTTCCCTACCTTATTCCTGTGCTGAGATACAGGCTGCTCCAACCTGCTGTAAAATGCTTGATTTCGAGAGTGAGCGAAACTAATGAAAACATTGTTGGGGTAAAACCTAAAGGGAAAGACCTAGCACCAAATCCAATTTGCCATCTGATCTAACTTCTGGAGGCAGTCAAAATGAGTATTTGAATTCTTCCCTACCTTATTCCTGTGCTGAGATACAGGCTGCTCCAACCTGCTGTAAAATGCTATTTCGAGAGTGAGCGAAACTAATGAAAACATTGTTGGGGTAAAACCTAAAGGGAAAGACCTAGCACCAAATCCAATTTGCCATCTGATCTAACTTCTGGAGGCAGTCAAAATGAGCCTTAGAATTCTTCCCTACCTTATTCCTGTGCTGAGATACAGGCTGCTCCAACCTGCTGTAAAATGCTTGATTTCGAGAGTGAGCGAAACTAATGAAAACATTGTTGGGGTAAAACCTAAAGGGAAAGACCTAGCACCAAATCCAATTTGCCATCTGATCTAACTTCTGGAGGCAGTCAAAATGATCCTTAGAATTCTTCCCTACCTTATTCCTGTGCTGAGATACAGGCTGCTCCAACCTGCTGTAAAATGCTTGATTTCGAGAGTGAGCGAAACTAATGAAAACATTGTTGGGGTAAAACCTAAAGGGAAAGACCTAGCACCAAATCCAATTTGCCATCTGATCTAACTTCTGGAGGCAGTCAAAATGATCCTTAGAATTCTTCCCTACCTTATTCCTGTGCTGAGATACAGGCTGCTCCAACCTGCTGTAAAATGCTTGATTTCGAGAGTGAGCGAAACTAATGAAAACATTGTTGGGGTAAAACCTAAAGGGAAAGACCTAGCACCAAATCCAATTTGCCATCTGATCTAACTTCTGGAGGGCAGTCAAAATGATCCTTAGAATTCTTCCCTACCTTATTCCTGTGCTGAGATACAGGCTGCTCCAACCTGCTGTAAAATACTTGATTTCGAGAGTGAGCGAAACTAATGAAAACATTGTTGGGGGTAAAACCTAAAGGGAAAGACCTAGCACCAAATCCAATTTGCCATCTGATCTAACTTCTGGAGGCAGTCAAAATGATCCTTAGAATTCTTCCCTACCTTATTCCTGTGCTGAGATACAGGCTGCTCCAACCTGCTGTAAAATGCTTGATTTCGAGAGTGAGCGAAACTAATGAAAACATTGTTGGGGTAAAACCTAAAGGGAAAGACCTAGCACCAAATCCAATTTGCCATCTGATCTAACTTCTGGAGGCAGTCAAAATGATCCTTAGAATTCTTCCCTACCTTATTCCTGTGCTGAGATACAGGCTGCTCCAACCTGCTGTAAAATGCTTGATTTCGAGAGTGAGCGAAACTAATGAAAACATTGTTGGGGTAAAACCTAAAGGGAAAGACCTAGCACCAAATCCAATTTGCCATCTGATCTAACTTCTGGAGGCAGTCAAAATGATCCTTAGAATTCTTCCCTACCTTATTCCTGTGCTGAGATACAGGCTGCTCCAACCTGCTGTAAAATGCTTGATTTCGAGAGTGAGCGAAACTAATGAAAACATTGTTGGGGTAAAACCTAAAGGGAAAGACCTAGCACCAAATCCAATTTGCCATCTGATCTAACTTCTGGAGGCAGTCAAAATGATCCTTAGAATTCTTCCCTACCTTATTCCTGTGCTGAGATACAGGCTGCTCCAACCTGCTGTAAAATGCTTGATTTCGAGAGTGAGCGAAACTAATGAAAACATTGTTGGGGTAAAACCTAAAGGGAAAGACCTAGCACCAAATCCAATTTGCCATCTGATCTAACTTCTGGAGGCAGTCAAAATGATCCTTAGAATTCTTCCCTACCTTATTCCTGTGCTGAGATACAGGCTGCTCCAACCTGCTGTAAAATGCTTGATTTCGAGAGTGAGCGAAACTAATGAAAACATTGTTGGGGTAAAACCTAAAGGGAAAGACCTAGCACCAAATCCAATTTGCCATCTGATCTAACTTCTGGAGGCAGTCAAAATGATCCTTAGAATTCTTCCCTACCTTATTCCTGTGCTGAGATACAGGCTGCTCCAACCTGCTGTAAAATGCTTGATTTCGAGAGTGAGCGAAACTAATGAAAACATTGTTGGGGTAAAACCTAAAGGGAAAGACCTAGCACCAAATCCAATTTGCCATCTGATCTAACTTCTGGAGGCAGTCAAAATGAGTATTTGAATTCTTCCCTACCTTATTCCTGTGCTGAGATACAGGCTGCTCCAACCTGCTGTAAAATGCTTGATTTCGAGAGTGAGCGAAACTAATGAAAACATTGTTGGGGTAAAACCTAAAGGGAAAGACCTAGCACCAAATCCAATTTGCCATCTGATCTAACTTCTGGAGGCAGTCAAAATGAGTATTTGAATTCTTCCCTACCTTATTCCTGTGCTGAGATACAGGCTGCTCCAACCTGCTGTAAAATGCTTGATTTCGAGAGTGAGCGAAACTAATGAAAACATTGTTGGGGTAAAACCTAAAGGGAAAGACCTAGCACCAAATCCAATTTGCCATCTGATCTAACTTCTGGAGGCAGTCAAAATGATCCTTAGAATTCTTCCCTACCTTATTCCTGTGCTGAGATACAGGCTGCTCCAACCTGCTGTAAAATGCTTGATTTCGAGAGTGAGCGAAACTAATGAAAACATTGTTGGGGTAAAACCTAAAGGGAAAGACCTAGCACCAAATCCAATTTGCCATCTGATCTAACTTCTGGAGGCAGTCAAAATGAGTATTTGAATTCTTCCCTACCTTATTCCTGTGCTGAGATACAGGCTGCTCCAACCTGCTGTAAAATGCTTGATTTCGAGAGTGAGCGAAACTAATGAAAACATTGTTGGGGTAAAACCTAAAGGGAAAGACCTAGCACCAAATCCAATTTGCCATCTGATCTAACTTCTGGAGGCAGTCAAAATGATCCTTAGAATTCTTCCCTACCTTATTCCTGTGCTGAGATACAGGCTGCTCCAACCTGCTGTAAAATGCTTGATTTCGAGAGTGAGCGAAACTAATGAAAACATTGTTGGGGTAAAACCTAAAGGGAAAGACCTAGCACCAAATCCAATTTGCCATCTGATCTAACTTCTGGAGGCAGTCAAAATGAGTATTTGAATTCTTCCCTACCTTATTCCTGTGCTGAGATACAGGCTGCTCCAACCTGCTGTAAAATGCTTGATTTCGAGAGTGAGCGAAACTAATGAAAACATTGTTGGGGTAAAACCTAAAGGGAAAGACCTAGCACCAAATCCAATTTGCCATCTGATCTAACTTCTGGAGGCAGTCAAAATGAGTATTTGAATTCTTCCCTACCTTATTCCTGTGCTGAGATACAGGCTGCTCCAACCTGCTGTAAAATGCTTATTTCGAGAGTGAGCGAAACTAATGAAAACATTGTTGGGGTAAAACCTAAAGGGAAAGACCTAGCACCAAATCCAATTTGCCATCTGATCTAACTTCTGGAGGCAGTCAAAATGATCCTTAGAATTCTTCCCTACCATATTCCTGTGCTGAGATACAGGCTGCTCCAACCTGCTGTAAAATGCTTGATTTCGAGAGTGAGCGAAACTAATGAAAACATTGTTGGGGTAAAACCTAAAGGGAAAGACCTAGCACCAAATCCAATTTGCCATCTGATCTAACTTCTGGAGGCAGTCAAAATGATCCTTAGAATTCTTCCCTACCTTATTCCTGTGCTGAGATACAGGCTGCTCCAACCTGCTGTAAAATGCTTGATTTCGAGAGTGAGCGAAACTAATGAAAACATTGTTGGGGTAAAACCTAAAGGGAAAGACCTAGCACCAAATCCAATTTGCCATCTGATCTAACTTCTGGAGGCAGTCAAAATGAGCCTTAGAATTCTTCCCTACCTTATTCCTGTGCTGAGATACAGGCTGCTCCAACCTGCTGTAAAATGCTTGATTTCGAGAGTGAGCGAAACTAATGAAAACATTGTTGGGGTAAAACCTAAAGGGAAAGACCTAGCACCAAATCCAATTTGCCATCTGATCTAACTTCTGGAGGCAGTCAAAATGATCCTTAGAATTCTTCCCTACCTTATTCCTGTGCTGAGATACAGGCTGCTCCAACCTGCTGTAAAATGCTTGATTTCGAGAGTGAGCGAAACTAATGAAAACATTGTTGGGGTAAAACCTAAAGGGAAAGACCTAGCACCAAATCCAATTTGCCATCTGATCTAACTTCTGGAGGCAGTCAAAATGATCCTTAGAATTCTTCCCTACCTTATTCCTGTGCTGAGATACAGGCTGCTCCAACCTGCTGTAAAATGCTTGATTTCGAGAGTGAGCGAAACTAATGAAAACATTGTTGGGGTAAAACCTAAAGGGAAAGACCTAGCACCAAATCCAATTTGCCATCTGATCTAACTTCTGGAGGCAGTCAAAATGATCCTTAGAATTCTTCCCTACCTTATTCCTGTGCTGAGATACAGGCTGCTCCAACCTGCTGTAAAATGCTTGATTTCGAGAGTGAGCGAAACTAATGAAAACATTGTTGGGGTAAAACCTAAAGGGAAAGACCTAGCACCAAATCCAATTTGCCATCTGATCTAACTTCTGGAGGCAGTCAAAATGAGTATTTGAATTCTTCCCTACCTTATTCCTGTGCTGAGATACAGGCTGCTCCAACCTGCTGTAAAATGCTTGATTTCGAGAGTGAGTGAAACTAATGAAAACATTGTTGGGGTAAAACCTAAAGGGAAAGACCTAGCACCAAATCCAATTTGCCATCTGATCTAACTTCTGGAGGCAGTCAAAATGAGTATTTGAATTCTTCCCTACCTTATTCCTGTGCTGAGATACAGGCTGCTCCAACCTGCTGTAAAATGCTTGATTTCGAGAGTGAGCGAAACTAATGAAAACATTGTTGGGGTAAAACCTAAAGGGAAAGACCTAGCACCAAATCCAATTTGCCATCTGATCTAACTTCTGGAGGCAGTCAAAATGATCCTTAGAATTCTTCCCTACCTTATTCCTGTGCTGAGATACAGGCTGCTCCAACCTGCTGTAAAATGCTTGATTTCGAGAGTGAGCGAAACTAATGAAAACATTGTTGGGGTAAAACCTAAAGGGAAAGACCTAGCACCAAATCCAATTTGCCATCTGATCTAACTTCTGGAGGCAGTCAAAATGAGTATTTGAATTCTTCCCTACCTTATTCCTGTGCTGAGATACAGGCTGCTCCAACCTGCTGTAAAATGCTTGATTTCGAGAGTGAGCGAAACTAATGAAAACATTGTTGGGGTAAAACCTAAAGGGAAAGACCTAGCACCAAATCCAATTTGCCATCTGATCTAACTTCTGGAGGCAGTCAAAATGATCCTTAGAATTCTTCCCTACCTTATTCCTGTGCTGAGATACAGGCTGCTCCAACCTGCTGTAAAATGCTTGATTTCGAGAGTGAGCGAAACTAATGAAAACATTGTTGGGGTAAAACCTAAAGGGAAAGACCTAGCACCAAATCCAATTTGCCATCTGATCTAACTTCTGGAGGCAGTCAAAATGATCCTTAGAATTCTTCCCTACCTTATTCCTGTGCTGAGATACAGGCTGCTCCAACCTGCTGTAAAATGCTTGATTTCGAGAGTGAGCGAAACTAATGAAAACATTGTTGGGGTAAAACCTAAAGGGAAAGACCTAGCACCAAATCCAATTTGCCATCTGATCTAACTTCTGGAGGCAGTCAAAATGAGTATTTGAATTCTTCCCTACCTTATTCCTGTGCTGAGATACAGGCTGCTCCAACCTGCTGTAAAATGCTTGATTTCGAGAGTGAGCGAAACTAATGAAAACATTGTTGGGGTAAAACCTAAAGGGAAAGACCTAGCACCAAATCCAATTTGCCATCTGATCTAACTTCTGGAGGCAGTCAAAATGATCCTTAGAATTCTTCCCTACCTTATTCCTGTGCTGAGATACAGGCTGCTCCAACCTGCTGTAAAATGCTTGATTTCGAGAGTGAGCGAAACTAATGAAAACATTGTTGGGGTAAAACCTAAAGGGAAAGACCTAGCACCAAATCCAATTTGCCATCTGATCTAACTTCTGGAGGCTGTCAAAATGAGTATTTGAATTCTTCCCTACCTTATTCCTGTGCTGAGATACAGGCTGCTCCAACCTGCTGTAAAATGCTTATTTCGAGAGTGAGCGAAACTAATGAAAACATTGTTGGGGTAAAACCTAAAGGGAAAGACCTAGCACCAAATCCAATTTGCCATCTGATCTAACTTCTGGAGGCAGTCAAAATGATCCTTAGAATTCTTCCCTACCATATTCCTGTGCTGAGATACAGGCTGCTCCAACCTGCTGTAAAATGCTTGATTTCGAGAGTGAGCGAAACTAATGAAAACATTGTTGGGGTAAAACCTAAAGGGAAAGACCTAGCACCAAATCCAATTTGCCATCTGATCTAACTTCTGGAGGCAGTCAAAATGAGTATTTGAATTCTTCCCTACCTTATTCCTGTGCTGAGATACAGGCTGCTCCAACCTGCTGTAAAATGCTTGATTTCGAGAGTGAGCGAAACTAATGAAAACATTGTTGGGGTAAAACCTAAAGGGAAAGACCTAGCACCAAATCCAATTTGCCATCTGATCTAACTTCTGGAGGCAGTCAAAATGAGTATTTGAATTCTTCCCTACCTTATTCCTGTGCTGAGATACAGGCTGCTCCAACCTGCTGTAAAATGCTTGATTTCGAGAGTGAGCGAAACTAATGAAAACATTGTTGGGGTAAAACCTAAAGGGAAAGACCTAGCACCAAATCCAATTTGCCATCTGATCTAACTTCTGGAGGCAGTCAAAATGAGTATTTGAATTCTTCCCTACCTTATTCCTGTGCTGAGATACAGGCTGCTCCAACCTGCTGTAAAATGCTTATTTCGAGAGTGAGCGAAACTAATGAAAACATTGTTGGGGTAAAACCTAAAGGGAAAGACCTAGCACCAAATCCAATTTGCCATCTGATCTAACTTCTGGAGGCAGTCAAAATGATCCTTAGAATTCTTCCCTACCATATTCCTGTGCTGAGATACAGGCTGCTCCAACCTGCTGTAAAATGCTTGATTTCGAGAGTGAGCGAAACTAATGAAAACATTGTTGGGGTAAAACCTAAAGGGAAAGACCTAGCACCAAATCCAATTTGCCATCTGATCTAACTTCTGGAGGCAGTCAAAATGAGTATTTGAATTCTTCCCTACCTTATTCCTGTGCTGAGATACAGGCTGCTCCAACCTGCTGTAAAATGCTTGATTTCGAGAGTGAGCGAAACTAATGAAAACATTGTTGGGGTAAAACCTAAAGGGAAAGACCTAGCACCAAATCCAATTTGCCATCTGATCTAACTTCTGGAGGCAGTCAAAATGAGTATTTGAATTCTTCCCTACCTTATTCCTGTGCTGAGATACAGGCTGCTCCAACCTGCTGTAAAATGCTTGATTTCGAGAGTGAGCGAAACTAATGAAAACATTGTTGGGGTAAAACCTAAAGGGAAAGACCTAGCACCAAATCCAATTTGCCATCTGATCTAACTTCTGGAGGCAGTCAAAATGATCCTTAGAATTCTTCCCTACCTTATTCCTGTGCTGAGATACAGGCTGCTCCAACCTGCTGTAAAATGCTTGATTTCGAGAGTGAGCGAAACTAATGAAAACATTGTTGGGGTAAAACCTAAAGGGAAAGACCTAGGACCAAATCCAATTTGCCATCTGATCTAACTTCTGGAGGCAGTCAAAATGAGTATTTGAATTCTTCCCTACCTTATTCCTGTGCTGAGATACAGGCTGCTCCAACCTGCTGTAAAATGCTTGATTTCGAGAGTGAGCGAAACTAATGAAAACATTGTTGGGGTAAAACCTAAAGGGAAAGACCTAGCACCAAATCCAATTTGCCATCTGATCTAACTTCTGGAGGCAGTCAAAATGATCCTTAGAATTCTTCCCTACCTTATTCCTGTGCTGAGATACAGGCTGCTCCAACCTGCTGTAAAATGCTTGATTTCGAGAGTGAGTGAAACTAATGAAAACATTGTTGGGGTAAAACCTAAAGGGAAAGACCTAGCACCAAATCCAATTTGCCATCTGATCTAACTTCTGGAGGCAGTCAAAATGAGTATTTGAATTCTTCCCTACCTTATTCCTGTGCTGAGATACAGGCTGCTCCAACCTGCTGTAAAATGCTTGATTTCGAGAGTGAGCGAAACTAATGAAAACATTGTTGGGGTAAAACCTAAAGGGAAAGACCTAGCACCAAATCCAATTTGCCATCTGATCTAACTTCTGGAGGCAGTCAAAATGATCCTTAGAATTCTTCCCTACCTTATTCCTGTGCTGAGATACAGGCTGCTCCAACCTGCTGTAAAATGCTTGATTTCGAGAGTGAGCGAAACTAATGAAAACATTGTTGGGGTAAAACCTAAAGGGAAAGACCTAGCACCAAATCCAATTTGCCATCTGATCTAACTTCTGGAGGCAGTCAAAATGAGTATTTGAATTCTTCCCTACCTTATTCCTGTGCTGAGATACAGGCTGCTCCAACCTGCTGTAAAATGCTTGATTTCGAGAGTGAGCGAAACTAATGAAAACATTGTTGGGGTAAAACCTAAAGGGAAAGACCTAGCACCAAATCCAATTTGCCATCTGATCTAACTTCTGGAGGCAGTCAAAATGATCCTTAGAATTCTTCCCTACCTTATTCCTGTGCTGAGATACAGGCTGCTCCAACCTGCTGTAAAATGCTTGATTTCGAGAGTGAGCGAAACTAATGAAAACATTGTTGGGGTAAAACCTAAAGGGAAAGACCTAGCACCAAATCCAATTTGCCATCTGATCTAACTTCTGGAGGCAGTCAAAATGAGTATTTGAATTCTTCCCTACCTTATTCCTGTGCTGAGATACAGGCTGCTCCAACCTGCTGTAAAATGCTTGATTTCGAGAGTGAGCGAAACTAATGAAAACATTGTTGGGGTAAAACCTAAAGGGAAAGACCTAGCACCAAATCCAATTTGCCATCTGATCTAACTTCTGGAGGCAGTCAAAATGATCCTTAGAATTCTTCCCTACCTTATTCCTGTGCTGAGATACAGGCTGCTCCAACCTGCTGTAAAATGCTTGATTTCGAGAGTGAGTGAAACTAATGAAAACATTGTTGGGGTAAAACCTAAAGGGAAAGACCTAGCACCAAATCCAATTTGCCATCTGATCTAACTTCTGGAGGCAGTCAAAATGATCCTTAGAATTCTTCCCTACCTTATTCCTGTGCTGAGATACAGGCTGCTCCAACCTGCTGTAAAATGCTTGATTTCGAGAGTGAGCGAAACTAATGAAAACATTGTTGGGGTAAAACCTAAAGGGAAAGACCTAGCACCAAATCCAATTTGCCATCTGATCTAACTTCTGGAGGCAGTCAAAATGATCCTTAGAATTCTTCCCTACCTTATTCCTGTGCTGAGATACAGGCTGCTCCAACCTGCTGTAAAATGCTTGATTTCGAGAGTGAGCGAAACTAATGAAAACATTGTTGGGGTAAAACCTAAAGGGAAAGACCTAGCACCAAATCCAATTTGCCATCTGATCTAACTTCTGGAGGCAGTCAAAATGATCCTTAGAATTCTTCCCTACCATATTCCTGTGCTGAGATACAGGCTGCTCCAACCTGCTGTAAAATGCTTGATTTCGAGAGTGAGCGAAACTAATGAAAACATTGTTGGGGTAAAACCTAAAGGGAAAGACCTAGCACCAAATCCAATTTGCCATCTGATCTAACTTCTGGAGGCAGTCAAAATGATCCTTAGAATTCTTCCCTACCTTATTCCTGTGCTGAGATACAGGCTGCTCCAACCTGCTGTAAAATGCTTGATTTCAAGAGTGAGCGAAACTAATGAAAACATTGTTGGGGTAAAACCTAAAGGGAAAGACCTAGCACCAAATCCAATTTGCCATCTGATCTAACTTCTGGAGGCAGTCAAAATGAGTATTTGAATTCTTCCCTACCTTATTCCTGTGCTGAGATACAGGCTGCTCCAACCTGCTGTAAAATGCTTGATTTCGAGAGTGAGCGAAACTAATGAAAACATTGTTGGGGTAAAACCTAAAGGGAAAGACCTAGCACCAAATCCAATTTGCCATCTGATCTAACTTCTGGAGGCAGTCAAAATGAGTATTTGAATTCTTCCCTACCTTATTCCTGTGCTGAGATACAGGCTGCTCCAACCTGCTGTAAAATGCTTATTTCGAGAGTGAGCGAAACTAATGAAAACATTGTTGGGGTAAAACCTAAAGGGAAAGACCTAGCACCAAATCCAATTTGCCATCTGATCTAACTTCTGGAGGCAGTCAAAATGAGTATTTGAATTCTTCCCTACCTTATTCCTGTGCTGAGATACAGGCTGCTCCAACCTGCTGTAAAATGCTTGATTTCGAGAGTGAGCGAAACTAATGAAAACATTGTTGGGGTAAAACCTAAAGGGAAAGACCTAGCACCAAATCCAATTTGCCATCTGATCTAACTTCTGGAGGCAGTCAAAATGATCCTTAGAATTCTTCCCTACCTTATTCCTGTGCTGAGATACAGGCTGCTCCAACCTGCTGTAAAATGCTTGATTTCGAGAGTGAGCGAAACTAATGAAAACATTGTTGGGGTAAAACCTAAAGGGAAAGACCTAGCACCAAATCCAATTTGCCATCTGATCTAACTTCTGGAGGCAGTCAAAATGAGTATTTGAATTCTTCCCTACCTTATTCCTGTGCTGAGATACAGGCTGCTCCAACCTGCTGTAAAATGCTTGATTTCGAGAGTGAGCGAAACTAATGAAAACATTGTTGGGGTAAAACCTAAAGGGAAAGACCTAGCACCAAATCCAATTTGCCATCTGATCTAACTTCTGGAGGCAGTCAAAATGATCCTTAGAATTCTTCCCTACCTTATTCCTGTGCTGAGATACAGGCTGCTCCAACCTGCTGTAAAATGCTTGATTTCGAGAGTGAGCGAAACTAATGAAAACATTGTTGGGGTAAAACCTAAAGGGAAAGACCTAGCACCAAATCCAATTTGCCATCTGATCTAACTTCTGGAGGCAGTCAAAATGATCCTTAGAATTCTTCCCTACCTTATTCCTGTGCTGAGATACAGGCTGCTCCAACCTGCTGTAAAATGCTTATTTCGAGAGTGAGCGAAACTAATGAAAACATTGTTGGGGTAAAACCTAAAGGGAAAGACCTAGCACCAAATCCAATTTGCCATCTGATCTAACTTCTGGAGGCAGTCAAAATGATCCTTAGAATTCTTCCCTACCATATTCCTGTGCTGAGATACAGGCTGCTCCAACCTGCTGTAAAATGCTTGATTTCGAGAGTGAGCGAAACTAATGAAAACATTGTTGGGGTAAAACCTAAAGGGAAAGACCTAGCACCAAATCCAATTTGCCATCTGATCTAACTTCTGGAGGCAGTCAAAATGAGTATTTGAATTCTTCCCTACCTTATTCCTGTGCTGAGATACAGGCTGCTCCAACCTGCTGTAAAATGCTTGATTTCGAGAGTGAGCGAAACTAATGAAAACATTGTTGGGGTAAAACCTAAAGGGAAAGACCTAGCACCAAATCCAATTTGCCATCTGATCTAACTTCTGGAGGCAGTCAAAATGAGTATTTGAATTCTTCCCTACCTTATTCCTGTGCTGAGATACAGGCTGCTCCAACCTGCTGTAAAATGCTTGATTTCGAGAGTGAGCGAAACTAATGAAAACATTGTTGGGGTAAAACCTAAAGGGAAAGACCTAGCACCAAATCCAATTTGCCATCTGATCTAACTTCTGGAGGCAGTCAAAATGATCCTTAGAATTCTTCCCTACCTTATTCCTGTGCTGAGATACAGGCTGCTCCAACCTGCTAAAATGCTTGATTTCGAGAGTGAGCGAAACTAATGAAAACATTGTTGGGGTAAAACCTAAAGGGAAAGACCTAGCACCAAATCCAATTTGCCATCTGATCTAACTTCTGGAGGCAGTCAAAATGAGTATTTGAATTCTTCCCTACCTTATTCCTGTGCTGAGATACAGGCTGCTCCAACCTGCTGTAAAATGCTTGATTTCGAGAGTGAGCGAAACTAATGAAAACATTGTTGGGGTAAAACCTAAAGGGAAAGACCTAGCACCAAATCCAATTTGCCATCTGATCTAACTTCTGGAGGCAGTCAAAATGATCCTTAGAATTCTTCCCTACCTTATTCCTGTGCTGAGATACAGGCTGCTCCAACCTGCTGTAAAATGCTTGATTTCGAGAGTGAGCGAAACTAATGAAAACATTGTTGGGGTAAAACCTAAAGGGAAAGACCTAGCACCAAATCCAATTTGCCATCTGATCTAACTTCTGGAGGCAGTCAAAATGATCCTTAGAATTCTTCCCTACCTTATTCCTGTGCTGAGATACAGGCTGCTCCAACCTGCTGTAAAATGCTTGATTTCGAGAGTGAGCGAAACTAATGAAAACATTGTTGGGGTAAAACCTAAAGGGAAAGACCTAGCACCAAATCCAATTTGCCATCTGATCTAACTTCTGGAGGCAGTCAAAATGAGTATTTGAATTCTTCCCTACCTTATTCCTGTGCTGAGATACAGGCTGCTCCAACCTGCTGTAAAATGCTTGATTTCGAGAGTGAGCGAAACTAATGAAAACATTGTTGGGGTAAAACCTAAAGGGAAAGACCTAGCACCAAATCCAATTTGCCATCTGATCTAACTTCTGGAGGCAGTCAAAATGATCCTTAGAATTCTTCCCTACCTTATTCCTGTGCTGAGATACAGGCTGCTCCAACCTGCTGTAAAATGCTTGATTTCGAGAGTGAGCGAAACTAATGAAAACATTGTTGGGGTAAAACCTAAAGGGAAAGACCTAGCACCAAATCCAATTTGCCATCTGATCTAACTTCTGGAGGCAGTCAAAATGATCCTTAGAATTCTTCCCTACCTTATTCCTGTGCTGAGATACAGGCTGCTCCAACCTGCTGTAAAATGCTTGATTTCGAGAGTGAGCGAAACTAATGAAAACATTGTTGGGGTAAAACCTAAAGGGAAAGACCTAGCACCAAATCCAATTTGCCATCTGATCTAACTTCTGGAGGCAGTCAAAATGATCCTTAGAATTCTTCCCTACCTTATTCCTGTGCTGAGATACAGGCTGCTCCAACCTGCTGTAAAATGCTTGATTTCGAGAGTGAGCGAAACTAATGAAAACATTGTTGGGGTAAAACCTAAAGGGAAAGACCTAGCACCAAATCCAATTTGCCATCTGATCTAACTTCTGGAGGCAGTCAAAATGATCCTTAGAATTCTTCCCTACCTTATTCCTGTGCTGAGATACAGGCTGCTCCAACCTGCTGTAAAATGCTTGATTTCGAGAGTGAGCGAAACTAATGAAAACATTGTTGGGGTAAAACCTAAAGGGAAAGACCTAGCACCAAATCCAATTTGCCATCTGATCTAACTTCTGGAGGCAGTCAAAATGAGTATTTGAATTCTTCCCTACCTTATTCCTGTGCTGAGATACAGGCTGCTCCAACCTGCTGTAAAATGCTTGATTTCGAGAGTGAGCGAAACTAATGAAAACATTGTTGGGGTAAAACCTAAAGGGAAAGACCTAGCACCAAATCCAATTTGCCATCTGATCTAACTTCTGGAGGCAGTCAAAATGATCCTTAGAATTCTTCCCTACCTTATTCCTGTGCTGAGATACAGGCTGCTCCAACCTGCTGTAAAATGCTTGATTTCGAGAGTGAGCGAAACTAATGAAAACATTGTTGGGGTAAAACCTAAAGGGAAAGACCTAGCACCAAATCCAATTTGCCATCTGATCTAACTTCTGGAGGCAGTCAAAATGATCCTTAGAATTCTTCCCTACCTTATTCCTGTGCTGAGATACAGGCTGCTCCAACCTGCTGTAAAATGCTTGATTTCCAGAGTGAGCGAAACTAATGAAAACATTGTTGGGGTAAAACCTAAAGGGAAAGACCTAGCACCAAATCCAATTTGCCATCTGATCTAACTTCTGGAGGCAGTCAAAATGATCCTTAGAATTCTTCCCTACCTTATTCCTGTGCTGAGATACAGGCTGCTCCAACCTGCTGTAAAATGCTTGATTTCGAGAGTGAGCGAAACTAATGAAAACATTGTTGGGGTAAAACCTAAAGGGAAAGACCTAGCACCAAATCCAATTTGCCATCTGATCTAACTTCTGGAGGCAGTCAAAATGAGTATTTGAATTCTTCCCTACCTTATTCCTGTGCTGAGATACAGGCTGCTCCAACCTGCTGTAAAATGCTTGATTTCGAGAGTGAGCGAAACTAATGAAAACATTGTTGGGGTAAAACCTAAAGGGAAAGACCTAGCACCAAATCCAATTTGCCATCTGATCTAACTTCTGGAGGCAGTCAAATTGATCCTTAGAATTCTTCCCTACCATATTCCTGTGCTGAGATACAGGCTGCTCCAACCTGCTGTAAAATGCTTGATTTCGAGAGTGAGCGAAACTAATGAAAACATTGTTGGGGTAAAACCTAAAGGGAAAGACCTAGCACCAAATCCAATTTGCCATCTGATCTAACTTCTGGAGGCAGTCAAATTGATCCTTAGAATTCTTCCCTACCATATTCCTGTGCTGAGATACAGGCTGCTCCAACCTGCTGTAAAATGCTTGATTTCGAGAGTGAGCGAAACTAATGAAAACATTGTTGGGGTAAAACCTAAAGGGAAAGACCTAGCACCAAATCCAATTTGCCATCTGATCTAACTTCTGGAGGCAGTCAAAATGAGTATTTGAATTCTTCCCTACCTTATTCCTGTGCTGAGATACAGGCTGCTCCAACCTGCTGTAAAATGCTTGATTTCGAGAGTGAGCGAAACTAATGAAAACATTGTTGGGGTAAAACCTAAAGGGAAAGACCTAGCACCAAATCCAATTTTCCATCTGATCTAACTTCTGGAGGCAGTCAAAATGATCCTTAGAATTCTTCCCTACCTTATTCCTGTGCTGAGATACAGGCTGCTCCAACCTGCTGTAAAATGCTTGATTTCGAGAGTGAGCGAAACTAATGAAAACATTGTTGGGGTAAAACCTAAAGGGAAAGACCTAGCACCAAATCCAATTTGCCATCTGATCTAACTTCTGGAGGCAGTCAAAATGAGTATTTGAATTCTTCCCTACCTTATTCCTGTGCTGAGATACAGGCTGCTCCAACCTGCTGTAAAATGCTTGATTTCGAGAGTGAGCGAAACTAATGAAAACATTGTTGGGGTAAAACCTAAAGGGAAAGACCTAGCACCAAATCCAATTTGCCATCTGATCTAACTTCTGGAGGCAGTCAAAATGATCCTTAGAATTCTTCCCTACCTTATTCCTGTGCTGAGATACAGGCTGCTCCAACCTGCTGTAAAATGCTTGATTTCGAGAGTGAGTGAAACTAATGAAAACATTGTTGGGGTAAAACCTAAAGGGAAAGACCTAGCACCAAATCCAATTTGCCATCTGATCTAACTTCTGGAGGCAGTCAAAATGAGTATTTGAATTCTTCCCTACCTTATTCCTGTGCTGAGATACAGGCTGCTCCAACCTGCTGTAAAATGCTTGATTTCGAGAGTGAGCGAAACTAATGAAAACATTGTTGGGGTAAAACCTAAAGGGAAAGACCTAGCACCAAATCCAATTTGCCATCTGATCTAACTTCTGGAGGCAGTCAAAATGATCCTTAGAATTCTTCCCTACCTTATTCCTGTGCTGAGATACAGGCTGCTCCAACCTGCTGTAAAATGCTTGATTTCGAGAGTGAGCGAAACTAATGAAAACATTGTTGGGGTAAAACCTAAAGGGAAAGACCTAGCACCAAATCCAATTTGCCATCTAATCTAACTTCTGGAGGCAGTCAAAATGAGTATTTGAATTCTTCCCTACCTTATTCCTGTGCTGAGATACAGGCTGCTCCAACCTGCTGTAAAATGCTTGATTTCGAGAGTGAGCGAAACTAATGAAAACATTGTTGGGGTAAAACCTAAAGGGAAAGACCTAGCACCAAATCCAATTTGCCATCTGATCTAACTTCTGGAGGCAGTCAAAATGAGTATTTGAATTCTTCCCTACCTTATTCCTGTGCTGAGATACAGGCTGCTCCAACCTGCTGTAAAATGCTTGATTTCGAGAGTGAGCGAAACTAATGAAAACATTGTTGGGGTAAAACCTAAAGGGAAAGACCTAGCACCAAATCCAATTTGCCATCTGATCTAACTTCTGGAGGCAGTCAAAATGATCCTTAGAATTCTTCCCTACCTTATTCCTGTGCTGAGATACAGGCTGCTCCAACCTGCTGTAAAATGCTTGATTTCGAGAGTGAGCGAAACTAATGAAAACATTGTTGGGGTAAAACCTAAAGGGAAAGACCTAGCACCAAATCCAATTTGCCATCTGATCTAACTTCTGGAGGCAGTCAAAATGATCCTTAGAATTCTTCCCTACCTTATTCCTGTGCTGAGATACAGGCTGCTCCAACCTGCTGTAAAATGCTTGATTTCGAGAGTGAGCGAAACTAATGAAAACATTGTTGGGGTAAAACCTAAAGGGAAAGACCTAGCACCAAATCCAATTTGCCATCTGATCTAACTTCTGGAGGCAGTCAAAATGAGTATTTGAATTCTTCCCTACCTTATTCCTGTGCTGAGATACAGGCTGCTCCAACCTGCTGTAAAATGCTTGATTTCGAGAGTGAGCAAAACTAATGAAAACATTGTTGGGGTAAAACCTAAAGGGAAAGACCTAGCACCAAATCCAATTTGCCATCTGATCTAACTTCTGGAGGCAGTCAAAATGATCCTTAGAATTCTTCCCTACCTTATTCCTGTGCTGAGATACAGGCTGCTCCAACCTGCTGTAAAATGCTTGATTTCGAGAGTGAGCGAAACTAATGAAAACATTGTTGGGGTAAAACCTAAAGGGAAAGACCTAGCACCAAATCCAATTTGCCATCTGATCTAACTTCTGGAGGCAGTCAAAATGATCCTTAGAATTCTTCCCTACCTTATTCCTGTGCTGAGATACAGGCTGCTCCAACCTGCTGTAAAATGCTTGATTTCGAGAGTGAGCGAAACTAATGAAAACATTGTTGGGGTAAAACCTAAAGGGAAAGACCTAGCACCAAATCCAATTTGCCATCTGATCTAACTTCTGGAGGCAGTCAAAATGATCCTTAGAATTCTTCCCTACCTTATTCCTGTGCTGAGATACAGGCTGCTCCAACCTGCTGTAAAATGCTTGATTTCGAGAGTGAGCGAAACTAATGAAAACATTGTTGGGGTAAAACCTAAAGGGAAAGACCTAGCACCAAATCCAATTTGCCATCTGATCTAACTTCTGGAGGCAGTCAAAATGATCCTTAGAATTCTTCCCTACCTTATTCCTGTGCTGAGATACAGGCTGCTCCAACCTGCTGTAAAATGCTTGATTTCGAGAGTGAGCGAAACTAATGAAAACATTGTTGGGGTAAAACCTAAAGGGAAAGACCTAGCACCAAATCCAATTTGCCATCTGATCTAACTTCTGGAGGCAGTCAAAATGAGTATTTGAATTCTTCCCTACCTTATTCCTGTGCTGAGATACAGGCTGCTCCAACCTGCTGTAAAATGCTTGATTTCGAGAGTGAGCGAAACTAATGAAAACATTGTTGGGGTAAAACCTAAAGGGAAAGACCTAGCACCAAATCCAATTTGCCATCTGATCTAACTTCTGGAGGCAGTCAAAATGAGTATTTGAATTCTTCCCTACCTTATTCCTGTGCTGAGATACAGGCTGCTCCAACCTGCTGTAAAATGCTTGATTTCGAGAGTGAGCGAAACTAATGAAAACATTGTTGGGGTAAAACCTAAAGGGAAAGACCTAGCACCAAATCCAATTTGCCATCTGATCTAACTTCTGGAGGCAGTCAAAATGAGCCTTAGAATTCTTCCCTACCTTATTCCTGTGCTGAGATACAGGCTGCTCCAACCTGCTGTAAAATGCTTGATTTCGAGAGTGAGCGAAACTAATGAAAACATTGTTGGGGTAAAACCTAAAGGGAAAGACCTAGCACCAAATCCAATTTGCCATCTGATCTAACTTCTGGAGGCAGTCAAAATGAGTATTTGAATTCTTCCCTACCTTATTCCTGTGCTGAGATACAGGCTGCTCCAACCTGCTGTAAAATGCTTGATTTCGAGAGTGAGCGAAACTAATGAAAACATTGTTGGTGTAAAACCTAAAGGGAAAGACCTAGCACCAAATCCAATTTGCCATCTGATCTAACTTCTGGAGGCAGTCAAAATGATCCTTAGAATTCTTCCCTACCTTATTCCTGTGCTGAGATACAGGCTGCTCCAACCTGCTGTAAAATGCTTGATTTCGAGAGTGAGCGAAACTAATGAAAACATTGTTGGGGTAAAACCTAAAGGGAAAGACCTAGCACCAAATCCAATTTGCCATCTAATCTAACTTCTGGAGGCAGTCAAAATGAGTATTTGAATTCTTCCCTACCTTATTCCTGTGCTGAGATACAGGCTGCTCCAACCTGCTGTAAAATGCTTGATTTCGAGAGTGAGCGAAACTAATGAAAACATTGTTGGGGTAAAACCTAAAGGGAAAGACCTAGCACCAAATCCAATTTGCCATCTGATCTAACTTCTGGAGGCAGTCAAAATGAGTATTTGAATTCTTCCCTACCTTATTCCTGTGCTGAGATACAGGCTGCTCCAACCTGCTGTAAAATGCTTGATTTCGAGAGTGAGCGAAACTAATGAAAACATTGTTGGGGTAAAACCTAAAGGGAAAGACCTAGCACCAAATCCAATTTGCCATCTGATCTAACTTCTGGAGGCAGTCAAAATGATCCTTAGAATTCTTCCCTACCTTATTCCTGTGCTGAGATACAGGCTGCTCCAACCTGCTGTAAAATGCTTGATTTCGAGAGTGAGCGAAACTAATGAAAACATTGTTGGGGTAAAACCTAAAGGGAAAGACCTAGCACCAAATCCAATTTGCCATCTGATCTAACTTCTGGAGGCAGTCAAAATGATCCTTAGAATTCTTCCCTACCTTATTCCTGTGCTGAGATACAGGCTGCTCCAACCTGCTGTAAAATGCTTGATTTCGAGAGTGAGCGAAACTAATGAAAACATTGTTGGGGTAAAACCTAAAGGGAAAGACCTAGCACCAAATCCAATTTGCCATCTGATCTAACTTCTGGAGGCAGTCAAAATGATCCTTAGAATTCTTCCCTACCTTATTCCTGTGCTGAGATACAGGCTGCTCCAACCTGCTGTAAAATGCTTGATTTCGAGAGTGAGCGAAACTAATGAAAACATTGTTGGGGTAAAACCTAAAGGGAAAGACCTAGCACCAAATCCAATTTGCCATCTGATCTAACTTCTGGAGGCAGTCAAAATGATCCTTAGAATTCTTCCCTACCTTATTCCTGTGCTGAGATACAGGCTGCTCCAACCTGCTGTAAAATGCTTGATTTCGAGAGTGAGCGAAACTAATGAAAACATTGTTGGGGTAAAACCTAAAGGGAAAGACCTAGCACCAAATCCAATTTGCCATCTGATCTAACTTCTGGAGGCAGTCAAAATGATCCTTAGAATTCTTCCCTACCTTATTCCTGTGCTGAGATACAGGCTGCTCCAACCTGCTGTAAAATGCTTGATTTCGAGAGTGAGCGAAACTAATGAAAACATTGTTGGGGTAAAACCTAAAGGGAAAGACCTAGCACCAAATCCAATTTGCCATCTGATCTAACTTCTGGAGGCAGTCAAAATGAGTATTTGAATTCTTCCCTACCTTATTCCTGTGCTGAGATACAGGCTGCTCCAACCTGCTGTAAAATGCTTGATTTCGAGAGTGAGCGAAACTAATGAAAACATTGTTGGGGTAAAACCTAAAGGGAAAGACCTAGCACCAAATCCAATTTGCCATCTGATCTAACTTCTGGAGGCAGTCAAAATGAGTATTTGAATTCTTCCCTACCTTATTCCTGTGCTGAGATACAGGCTGCTCCAACCTGCTGTAAAATGCTTGATTTCGAGAGTGAGCGAAACTAATGAAAACATTGTTGGGGTAAAACCTAAAGGGAAAGACCTAGCACCAAATCCAATTTGCCATCTGATCTAACTTCTGGAGGCAGTCAAAATGAGTATTTGAATTCTTCCCTACCTTATTCCTGTGCTGAGATACAGGCTGCTCCAACCTGCTGTAAAATGCTTGATTTCGAGAGTGAGTGAAACTAATGAAAACATTGTTGGGGTAAAACCTAAAGGGAAAGACCTAGCACCAAATCCAATTTGCCATCTGATCTAACTTCTGGAGGCAGTCAAAATGAGTATTTGAATTCTTCCCTACCTTATTCCTGTGCTGAGATACAGGCTGCTCCAACCTGCTGTAAAATGCTTGATTTCGAGAGTGAGCGAAACTAATGAAAACATTGTTGGGGTAAAACCTAAAGGGAAAGACCTAGCACCAAATCCAATTTGCCATCTGATCTAACTTCTGGAGGCCGTCAAAATGATCCTTAGAATTCTTCCCTACCTTATTCCTGTGCTGAGATACAGGCTGCTCCAACCTGCTGTAAAATGCTTGATTTCGAGAGTGAGCGAAACTAATGAAAACATTGTTGGGGTAAAACCTAAAGGGAAAGACCTAGCACCAAATCCAATTTGCCATCTGATCTAACTTCTGGAGGCAGTCAAAATAATCCTTAGAATTCTTCCCTACCTTATTCCTGTGCTGAGATACAGGCTGCTCCAACCTGCTCTAAAATGCTTGATTTCGAGAGTGAGCGAAACTAATGAAAACATTGTTGGGGTAAAACCTAAAGGGAAAGACCTAGCACCAAATCCAATTTGCCATCTGATCTAACTTCTGGAGGCAGTCAAAATGATCCTTAGAATTCTTCCCTACCTTATTCCTGTGCTGAGATACAGGCTGCTCCAACCTGCTGTAAAATGCTTGATTTCGAGAGTGAGCGAAACTAATGAAAACATTGTTGGGGTAAAACCTAAAGGGAAAGACCTAGCACCAAATCCAATTTGCCATCTGATCTAACTTCTGGAGGCAGTCAAAATGATCCTTAGAATTCTTCACAGTATCAGTATCACAGTATCACTTAGGTTGGAAAGGACCTCGAGGATCATCGAGTCCAACCTGATACCGCAGACCCCATGACTAGACCATGGCACCAAGTGCCACTTCCAATCTTCCCTTGAACGCCTCCAGGGTCGATGACTCAACCACCTCCCTGGGCAACCCGTTCCAATGCCGAATGACTCGCTCGGTGAAGAACTTCCTCCTCACCTCGAGTCTGAACCTCCCCTGGCGCAGCTTGAGACTGTGTCCCCTTGTTCTGGTGCTGGTTGCCTGGGAGAAGAGGCCAACTCCCTCCTGGCTACAACCACCCTTCAGGTAGTTGTAGAGGGCAATAAGGTCACCCCTGAGCCTCCTCTTCTCCAGGCTAAACAATCCCAGCTCCCTCAGCCTCTCCTCATAGGGCTTGTGTTCAAGGCCTCTCACCAGCCTTGTTGCCCTTCTCTGGACACGCTCAAGTGTCTCAATGTCCTTCTTAAACTGAGGAGCCCAGAACTGGACACAGTACTCAAGGTGCGGCCTAACCAGAGCAGAGTACAGGGGCACTATGACCTCCCTGCTCCTGCTGGCCACACTATTCCTAATGCAGGCCAGAATGCTATTGGCCCTCCTGGCCACCTGAGCACACTGCTGGCTCATATTCAGGTGGCTGTCGATCAGCACCCCCAGGTCCCTCTCTGTCTGGGAGCTCTCCAGCCACTCCGACCCCAGCCTATAGCTCTGCATGGGATTGCCATAGCCAAAGTGCAGCACTCGGCACTTGGACTTGTTGAAAGCCATCCCATTGGACTCTGCCCATCTTTCCAGTCGGTCGAGGTCCCTCTGCAGAGCCTTTCTACCCTCTAATTGACTAACATCTGCCCCTAACTTTGTGTCATCTGCAAACTTGCTGATGACTGACTCTACCCCTTCATCCAGATCATCAACGAATATGTTGAAGAGGACAGGGCCCAGCACTGATCCCTGGGGGACACCACTGGTGACTGGCCTCCAGCTGGATGCGGCACCGTTCACGACCACTCTCTGGGCCTGGCCCTCCAGCCAGTTCCTAACCCAGCACAGAGTGTAGTGGTCCAATCCACAGGCTGACAGCTTAGCCAGCAGTTTGCTGTGGGGGACGGTGTCAAAGGCCTTGCTGAAGTCTAGGTAGACCACATCCACAGGCCTCCCCACATCCACCAGGCGGGTCACCTGATCATAGAAAGAGATCAGGTTGGAGAGGCAGGATCTGCCCTTCCTGAATCCATGTTGGCTGGACCTGAGCCCTTGGCCATCCTTCAGGTGCGCAGTTATTGCTGCCAGGATAATCTGCTCCATCACTTTCCCTGGCACTGAGGTCAGGCTGACTGGCCTGTAGTTTCCAGGTTCCTCCATCCGACCCTTCTTGTGGATGGGGACCACGTTGGCCAGTTTCCAGTCATCTGGGACCTCACCAGTGAGCCAGGACTGGAGGAAAATGATGGAGAGTGGCCTAGCTAGCACATCCGCCAGCTCTCTCAGCACCCTAGGATGGATCCCATCTGGTCCCATGGACTTGTGGATATCCAAGTGGCTCAGCAGGTCCCGAACTAACTCCTCATGGATTTCCAGGGTATTACTCTGCTCCCCGACCCCAACGCCCAGCTCCGGAGACCACTCGTCCTGAACTCCTGCCTTGCTGTTAAACATTGAGGTAAAGAAGGTGTTCAGGACCTCAGCTTTATCCTCATCCTCAGTAACTGTGTTCCCCTCCAGGTCCACTAGGGAGTTCAGGTTCTTCCTGCCCTTCTTCTTATTGTTAATATATTTATAAAAATGCTTTTTATTATCTTTGACTGAGGTGGCCAGCTTCAGTTCCAGCTGGGCCTTAGCCTCCCTAATTTTATTCCTACATAATCTAACAGCTTCCTTGAACATACCTCGAGAAGCCTTCCCCTCCTTCCAAAGGTGATACAGCCTCCTCTTCCCCCTTAAATCCTCCAGGAGCTGCTTGCTCATCCAGGCTGGTCGCCTTCCCCGCCGGCTTGCCTTCCGGCACGTGGGAACCGCCAATTCCTGTGCCTTCAAGAGCTCCTGTTTGAAGTAGGTCCAACCCTCCTGAACCCCTTGGTTCATGAGGGCTGGTACCCAGGGGACTTTGCAGACAAGTTTTTTAAATAGGCTGAAGTTCGCCCTTCGGAAGTCCAAGGTGGAGGTTCTGTTGGTGCTCCTCCCAATCTCCCTGCATAATGAAAACTTCACTATCTCGTGGTCACTGCACCCTAGGCATCCTCCCACGATCACGTCTCCCACCAGCCCTTCCCTATTGCAGAACAGCAGGTCAAGCAGAGCCTGTCCCCTGGTAGGCTCGCTTAACAGCTGTGTCAGGAAGCAGTCCTCCATTCGCTCCAGGAATCTTCTGGACTGCCTCCTCCCTGCTGAATTAAGTTCCCAGCAGATATCTGGGAGGTTGAAGTCACCAACAAGGACAAGATCAGATGATCTTGAGACAGCCTCCAGTTGCTTGTACAATTACAATGAATTACACAGATCAGTATTACAATTAGTCCAACAGGTATTACAAACAATTTTTTAAAGCAACTTATATTCGATAAGCAAGAAGTTAACTTATCCCATATTTCTTTAAATCCAGAAGAAGTATCATCCAGCAAGGTACCCATCTCTTTCTTAAAACTGCAGACATCTGATGTACTGAGAGGTACAGTCACAAACCCTATATCTCCTTGCTGCCCCCCCATAGGCACTTCCCTGAGTGGATGGAATCCTACACTGTCTCCCTCTTGTTCATTCCTATCATTCCTCACTCTGCTTCTTGTTTGGGTGGGTGAAGGAGAAGTTGGTTGCAGGGCTATTTGATGTAGGGGACTTTGACCCCTGTTCTGCTGAAAAGGTGGTGGTAGGTTATCTAGGGGTTCCCATTTCTCCTTCTCCTTGTCTTTGTCCTTATCCTCAGTTCTTAATATTGGAACAGGAGAGGGCCGTGAGACCCTAATCCAAATAGCAACATATTCAGCTTCTTCCTTACTAAAACACTTTTTAGAATTCACATGATGGTTCAAAGCTTGGCAAATCCAATCCTCAAAAGACCCAAAAATAGGCAGTTTGGATTGACAAATATAGAGATCTTATTTTGTGGTAACGAAAAAGGATTTAAATCCCCATGGAAAATTCTTGAAAGGGATTGGCATAAGTGGGAAATAAAGGCTAGAGAAATTTTTAGTTAGGGATACCAAGAACAATTAGAATAGAATAGAATGGAATGGAGTAGGCCAGGTTGGAGGAGGCCTTCGGGATCATCGTGTCCGGCCTATCGACCAATCCAGCCCACCTGATCAACTGGGCCATGGCACCAAGCACCCTATCGGGTCTCCTCCTGGGCACTTCCAGTGGTGGTGACTCCACCACCTCCCCGGGTGGCCCATTCCAATGGGCAATCACTCTCTCTGTGTAGAACTTCTTCCTGACATCCAGCCTAAACCTGCCCTGGTGCAGCCTGGGACTGTGTCCTCTTGTTCTGGTGCTGGCTGCCTGGGAGAAGAGACCAACCTCTGCCTGTCTACAACCTTCCTTCAGGTAGTTGTAGAGAGCAAGGAGGTCTTCCCTGAGTCTCCTCTTCTCCAGGCTAAGCAACCCCAGCTCCCTCAGGCTCTCCTCATAGGGCTTGTCTTCCAAACCCCTCATCAACTTCATTGCCCTTCTCTGGACTCGTTCCAGCAAGCCAACATCCTTCCTAAACTGAGGGGCCCAGAACTGGACACAGTACTCGAGGTGTGGCCCAACCAGTGCAGTGTACAGGGGCAGAATGACCTTCCTGCTCCTGCTGGCCACACTGTTCTTAATGCAGGCCAGGATGCCATTGGCCCTCTTGGCTGCCTGGGCACACTACAGGCTCATGTTCATCCTACCATCAACCAGCACCCCCAGGTCCCTCTCTGCCTGGCTGCTCTCAGCCACTCTGACCCCAGCCTGTAGTACTGCATGGGGTTACTGTGACCAATGTGCAGAACCCAGCACTTGGATGTGTTAAATCTCATGCCGTTGGATTCTGCCCATCTGTCTAGGTCCCTCTGCAGAGCCTCTCTACCCTCCAGCAGATCAACTCCTGCCCCAGCTTGGTGTCATTTGCAAATTTACTGATGATGGACTCAATGCCCTCATCCAGATCATAAATAAAGATGTTAAAGAGCATGGGGCCCAGCACTGATCCCTGGGGCACACCACTGGTGCCTGGCCACCAGTTGGATGTGGCACCATTCACCACCACTCTCTGGGCTCTGCCTCCAGCCAGTTCCTAACCCAGCTCAGCGTGCTGCTGTCCAAGCCATGGGCTGACAGCTTGGCCAGGAGTTTGCTGTGGGGGACAGTGTTAAAAGCCTTGCTGAGGTCCAGGTAGACTACATCCACCGGCTTCCCCACATCCACCAGGCAGTCACCTGATCATAGGAGGAGATCAGGTTTTTGAAATTGAAAGGGTTAGTAGAAGAGAAAAAAGTAAGGAAGACATAAGAAAAATTATTGTACAGGATTTTGAGGGAAGAGGAATTGAAATAACAAAAACACAATGGGAAATGGTAAACAAGCTAACTGAGGAAGCAGAGAAGAGACTCCGAATGAAATCTTAAAGTGGGTTAAGGAATCTGTGGGGCTCCTGAAGAATGTAACTGCTGCCAAGAAGACATGACACCTGGCTGCTGGTTGCACCCAGTAGGCTAAGGAGGCAGAGTTGACATATACTGGTGGAGCCTAATCTTGATCCTAACCCTGTTTTTGTATACGGAGTCCAATCAAAATCAAAGACCATGTTCCCATGTGTGGATAAATTCTCTTCTAATATTAGTAATGACAGGTAGGTTGAAAGGCCATTATGGAGCTAAGATTATAACATCATCTGAAGTAAAGGTATGAGAACAGAACACTTATCTGCAGTTGTTGAAAGGGGAGCACAGTCAACTCAGTCGGTAGAGCATGAGACTCTTAATCTCAGGGTCGTGGGTTCAAGCCTGCATCAGACAGGCAGTAGTGTCCTTTTACTGTTGGATATGTTCCCAGCTCCCTGAGAATTCAGCATACAGGTTTCCTTTGATAGGGACAGTCTTTCCTGATGTAACAGAAATACAAAAAGCATTCCAAAAGCCCAGCAACTTGAGGATTGTACCAAGATTCCACAATTTCAGTTAAGGGGGAGATTACAATTTGAAGAACCCTTGGATGTAAATATACCTGTACCCTGGATGTGGGAATGTAATTTTTATAGGACAGTAATCAAAGTGTTCACAATTTATTAGTTAGGAAGAAGGAACTATGGGGAGCCATGATCAGAGCAGAAAGAAAGAACACATACCTAAAGGATGGCTGATACCTATTGGGTCAGGATGGTATTGGATATGTAATAAAAATGCTTATAAGGTATTACCCTTAAGCTGGTAAGGAAGATGTGCTATAGGACTGGCCTATCCTCATATCTTTATAGCAAATCAGCCACAGGAATTACTCAGGAGCTTTGCAAGAACCACCAAAAAGGGAGCAAAAAGGGAGCTTCTTCCCTACCTTATTCCTGTGCTGAGATACAGGCTGCTCCAACCTGCTGTAAAATGCTTGATTTCGAGAGTGAGCGAAACTAATGAAAACATTGTTGGGGTAAAACCTAAAGGGAAAGACCTAGCACCAAATCCAATTTGCCATCTGATCTAACTTCTGGAGGCAGTCAAAATGAGTATTTGAATTCTTCCCTACCTTATTCCTGTGCTGAGATACAGGCTGCTCCAACCTGCTGTAAAATGCTTGATTTCGAGAGTGAGCGAAACTAATGAAAACATTGTTGGGGTAAAACCTAAAGGGAAAGACCTAGCACCAAATCCAATTTGCCATCTGATCTAACTTCTGGAGGCAGTCAAAATGATCCTTTGAATTCTTCCCTACCTTATTCCTGTGCTGAGATACAGGCTGCTCCAACCTGCTGTAAAATGCTTGATTTCGAGAGTGAGCGAAACTAATGAAAACATTGTTGGGGTAAAACCTAAAGGGAAAGACCTAGCACCAAATCCAATTTGCCATCTGATCTAACTTCTGGAGGCAGTCAAAATGAGTATTTGAATTCTTCCCTACCTTATTCCTGTGCTGAGATACAGGCTGCTCCAACCTGCTGTAAAATGCTTGATTTCGAGAGTGAGCGAAACTAATGAAAACATTGTTGGGGTAAAACCTAAAGGGAAAGACCTAGCACCAAATCCAATTTGCCATCTGATCTAACTTCTGGAGGCAGTCAAAATGATCCTTAGAATTCTTCCCTACCTTATTCCTGTGCTGAGATACAGGCTGCTCCAACCTGCTGTAAAATGCTTGATTTCGAGAGTGAGCGAAACTAATGAAAACATTGTTGGGGTAAAACCTAAAGGGAAAGACCTAGCACCAAATCCAATTTGCCATCTGATCTAACTTCTGGAGGCAGTCAAAATGATCCTTAGAATTCTTCCCTACCTTATTCCTGTGCTGAGATACAGGCTGCTCCAACCTGCTGTAAAATGCTTGATTTCGAGAGTGAGCGAAACTAATGAAAACATTGTTGGGGTAAAACCTAAAGGGAAAGACCTAGCACCAAATCCAATTTGCCATCTGATCTAACTTCTGGAGGCAGTCAAAATGAGTATTTGAATTCTTCCCTACCTTATTCCTGTGCTGAGATACAGGCTGCTCCAACCTGCTGTAAAATGCTTGATTTCGAGAGTGAGCGAAACTAATGAAAACATTGTTGGGGTAAAACCTAAAGGGAAAGACCTAGCACCAAATCCAATTTGCCATCTGATCTAACTTCTGGAGGCAGTCAAAATGATCCTTAGAATTCTTCCCTACCTTATTCCTGTGCTGAGATACAGGCTGCTCCAACCTGCTGTAAAATGCTTGATTTCGAGAGTGAGCGAAACTAATGAAAACATTGTTGGGGTAAAACCTAAAGGGAAAGACCTAGCACCAAATCCAATTTGCCATCTGATCTAACTTCTGGAGGCAGTCAAAATGATCCTTAGAATTCTTCCCTACCTTATTCCTGTGCTGAGATACAGGCTGCTCCAACCTGCTGTAAAATGCTTGATTTCGAGAGTGAGCGAAACTAATGAAAACATTGTTGGGGTAAAACCTAAAGGGAAAGACCTAGCACCAAATCCAATTTGCCATCTGATCTAACTTCTGGAGGCAGTCAAAATGAGTATTTGAATTCTTCCCTACCTTATTCCTGTGCTGAGATACAGGCTGCTCCAACCTGCTGTAAAATGCTTGATTTCGAGAGTGAGCGAAACTAATGAAAACATTGTTGGGGTAAAACCTAAAGGGAAAGACCTAGCACCAAATCCAATTTGCCATCTGATCTAACTTCTGGAGGCAGTCAAAATGATCCTTAGAATTCTTCCCTACCTTATTCCTGTGCTGAGATACAGGCTGCTCCAACCTGCTGTAAAATGCTTGATTTCGAGAGTGAGCGAAACTAATGAAAACATTGTTGGGGTAAAACCTAAAGGGAAAGACCTAGCACCAAATCCAATTTGCCATCTGATCTAACTTCTGGAGGCAGTCAAAATGAGTATTTGAATTCTTCCCTACCTTATTCCTGTGCTGAGATACAGGCTGCTCCAACCTGCTGTAAAATGCTTGATTTCGAGAGTGAGCGAAACTAATGAAAACATTGTTGGGGTAAAACCTAAAGGGAAAGACCTAGCACCAAATCCAATTTGCCATCTGATCTAACTTCTGGAGGCAGTCAAAATGATCCTTAGAATTCTTCCCTACCTTATTCCTGTGCTGAGATACAGGCTGCTCCAACCTGCTGTAAAATGCTTGATTTCGAGAGTGAGCGAAACTAATGAAAACATTGTTGGGGTAAAACCTAAAGGGAAAGACCTAGCACCAAATCCAATTTGCCATCTGATCTAACTTCTGGAGGCCGTCAAAATGATCCTTAGAATTCTTCCCTACCTTATTCCTGTGCTGAGAAACAGGCTGCTCCAACCTGCTGTAAAATGCTTGATTTCGAGAGTGAGCGAAACTAATGAAAACATTGTTGGGGTAAAACCTAAAGGGAAAGACCTAGCACCAAATCCAATTTGCCATCTGATCTAACTTCTGGAGGCAGTCAAAATGATCCTTAGAATTCTTCCCTACCTTATTCCTGTGCTGAGATACAGGCTGCTCCAACCTGCTGTAAAATGCTTGATTTCGAGAGTGAGCGAAACTAATGAAAACATTGTTGGGGTAAAACCTAAAGGGAAAGACCTAGCACCAAATCCAATTTGCCATCTGATCTAACTTCTGGAGGCAGTCAAAATGAGCCTTAGAATTCTTCCCTACCTTATTCCTGTGCTGAGATACAGGCTGCTCCAACCTGCTGTAAAATGCTTGATTTCGAGAGTGAGCGAAACTAATGAAAACATTGTTGGGGTAAAACCTAAAGGGAAAGACCTAGCACCAAATCCAATTTGCCATCTGATCTAACTTCTGGAGGCAGTCAAAATGATCCTTAGAATTCTTCCCTACCTTATTCCTGTGCTGAGATACAGGCTGCTCCAACCTGCTGTAAAATGCTTGATTTCGAGAGTGAGCGAAACTAATGAAAACATTGTTGGGGTAAAACCTAAAGGGAAAGACCTAGCACCAAATCCAATTTGCCATCTGATCTAACTTCTGGAGGCAGTCAAAATGAGTATTTGAATTCTTCCCTACCTTATTCCTGTGCTGAGATACAGGCTGCTCCAACCTGCTGTAAAATGCTTGATTTCGAGAGTGAGCGAAACTAATGAAAACATTGTTGGGGTAAAACCTAAAGGGAAAGACCTAGCACCAAATCCAATTTGCCATCTGATCTAACTTCTGGAGGCAGTCAAAATGAGTATTTGAATTCTTCCCTACCTTATTCCTGTGCTGAGATACAGGCTGCTCCAACCTGCTGTAAAATGCTTGATTTCGAGAGTGAGCGAAACTAATGAAAACATTGTTGGGGTAAAACCTAAAGGGAAAGACCTAGCACCAAATCCAATTTGCCATCTGATCTAACTTCTGGAGGCAGTCAAAATGATCCTTAGAATTCTTCCCTACCTTATTCCTGTGCTGAGATACAGGCTGCTCCAACCTGCTGTAAAATGCTTGATTTCGAGAGTGAGCGAAACTAATGAAAACATTGTTGGGGTAAAACCTAAAGGGAAAGACCTAGCACCAAATCCAATTTGCCATCTGATCTAACTTCTGGAGGCAGTCAAAATGAGTATTTGAATTCTTCCCTACCTTATTCCTGTGCTGAGATACAGGCTGCTCCAACCTGCTGTAAAATGCTTGATTTCGAGAGTGAGCGAAACTAATGAAAACATTGTTGGGGTAAAACCTAAAGGGAAAGACCTAGCACCAAATCCAATTTGCCATCTGATCTAACTTCTGGAGGCAGTCAAAATGATCCTTAGAATTCTTCCCTACCTTATTCCTGTGCTGAGATACAGGCTGCTCCAACCTGCTGTAAAATGCTTGATTTCGAGAGTGAGCGAAACTAATGAAAACATTGTTGGGGTAAAACCTAAAGGGAAAGACCTAGCACCAAATCCAATTTGCCATCTGATCTAACTTCTGGAGGCAGTCAAAATGAGTATTTGAATTCTTCCCTACCTTATTCCTGTGCTGAGATACAGGCTGCTCCAACCTGCTGTAAAATGCTTGATTTCGAGAGTGAGCGAAACTAATGAAAACATTGTTGGGGTAAAACCTAAAGGGAAAGACCTAGCACCAAATCCAATTTGCCATCTGATCTAACTTCTGGAGGCAGTCAAAATGATCCTTAGAATTCTTCCCTACCTTATTCCTGTGCTGAGATACAGGCTGCTCCAACCTGCTGTAAAATGCTTGATTTCGAGAGTGAGCGAAACTAATGAAAACATTGTTGGGGTAAAACCTAAAGGGAAAGACCTAGCACCAAATCCAATTTGCCATCTGATCTAACTTCTGGAGGCAGTCAAAATGATCCTTAGAATTCTTCCCTACCTTATTCCTGTGCTGAGATACAGGCTGCTCCAACCTGCTGTAAAATGCTTGATTTCGAGAGTGAGCGAAACTAATGAAAACATTGTTGGGGTAAAACCTAAAGGGAAAGACCTAGCACCAAATCCAATTTGCCATCTGATCTAACTTCTGGAGGCAGTCAAAATGATCCTTAGAATTCTTCCCTACCTTATTCCTGTGCTGAGATACAGGCTGCTCCAACCTGCTGTAAAATGCTTGATTTCGAGAGTGAGCGAAACTAATGAAAACATTGTTGGGGTAAAACCTAAAGGGAAAGACCTAGCACCAAATCCAATTTGCCATCTGATCTAACTTCTGGAGGCAGTCAAAATGATCCTTAGAATTCTTCCCTACCTTATTCCTGTGCTGAGATACAGGCTGCTCCAACCTGCTGTAAAATGCTTGATTTCGAGAGTGAGCGAAACTAATGAAAACATTGTTGGGGTAAAACCTAAAGGGAAAGACCTAGCACCAAATCCAATTTGCCATCTGATCTAACTTCTGGAGGCAGTCAAAATGATCCTTAGAATTCTTCCCTACCTTATTCCTGTGCTGAGATACAGGCTGCTCCAACCTGCTGTAAAATGCTTGGTTTCGAGAGTGAGCGAAACTAATGAAAACATTGTTGGGGTAAAACCTAAAGGGAAAGACCTAGCACCAAATCCAATTTGCCATCTGATCTAACTTCTGGAGGCAGTCAAAATGAGTATTTGAATTCTTCCCTACCTTATTCCTGTGCTGAGATACAGGCTGCTCCAACCTGCTGTAAAATGCTTGATTTCGAGAGTGAGCGAAACTAATGAAAACATTGTTGGGGTAAAACCTAAAGGGAAAGACCTAGCACCAAATCCAATTTGCCATCTGATCTAACTTCTGGAGGCAGTCAAAATGATCCTTAGAATTCTTCCCTACCTTATTCCTGTGCTGAGATACAGGCTGCTCCAACCTGCTGTAAAATGCTTGATTTCGAGAGTGAGCGAAACTAATGAAAACATTGTTGGGGTAAAACCTAAAGGGAAAGACCTAGCACCAAATCCAATTTGCCATCTGATCTAACTTCTGGAGGCAGTCAAAATGATCCTTAGAATTCTTCCCTACCTTATTCCTGTGCTGAGATACAGGCTGCTCCAACCTGCTGTAAAATGCTTGATTTCGAGAGTGAGCGAAACTAATGAAAACATTGTTGGGGTAAAACCTAAAGGGAAAGGCCTAGCACCAAATTGCATTGGCCATCTGATCTAACTTCTGGAGGCAGTCAAAATGATCCTTAGAATTCTTCCCTACCTTATTCCTGTGCTGAGATACAGGCTGCTCCAACCTGCTGTAAAATGCTTGATTTCGAGAGTGAGCGAAACTAATGAAAACATTGTTGGGGTAAAACCTAAAGGGAAAGACCTAGCACCAAATCCAATTTGCCATCTAATCTAACTTCTGGAGGCAGTCAAAATGAGTATTTGAATTCTTCCCTACCTTATTCCTGTGCTGAGATACAGGCTGCTCCAACCTGCTGTAAAATGCTTGATTTCGAGAGTGAGCGAAACTAATGAAAACATTGTTGGGGTAAAACCTAAAGGGAAAGACCTAGCACCAAATCCAATTTGCCATCTGATCTAACTTCTGGAGGCAGTCAAAATGAGCCTTAGAATTCTTCCCTACCTTATTCCTGTGCTGAGATACAGGCTGCTCCAACCTGCTGTAAAATGCTTGATTTCGAGAGTGAGCGAAACTAGTGAAAACATTGTTGGGGTAAAACCTAAAGGGAAAGACCTAGCACCAAATCCAATTTGCCATCTGATCTAACTTCTGGAGGCAGTCAAAATGAGTATTTGAATTCTTCCCTACCTTATTCCTGTGCTGAGATACAGGCTGCTCCAACCTGCTGTAAAATGCTTGATTTCGAGAGTGAGCGAAACTAATGAAAACATTGTTGGGGTAAAACCTAAAGGGAAAGACCTAGCACCAAATCCAATTTGCCATCTGATCTAACTTCTGGAGGCAGTCAAAATGATCCTTAGAATTCTTCCCTACCTTATTCCTGTGCTGAGATACAGGCTGCTCCAACCTGCTGTAAAATGCTTGATTTCGAGAGTGAGCGAAACTAATGAAAACATTGTTGGGGTAAAACCTAAAGGGAAAGACCTAGCACCAAATCCAATTTGCCATCTGATCTAACTTCTGGAGGCAGTCAAAATGATCCTTAGAATTCTTCCCTACCTTATTCCTGTGCTGAGATACAGGCTGCTCCAACCTGCTGTAAAATGCTTGATTTCGAGAGTGAGCGAAACTAATGAAAACATTGTTGGGGTAAAACCTAAAGGGAAAGACCTAGCACCAAATCCAATTTGCCATCTGATCTAACTTCTGGAGGCAGTCAAAATGAGTATTTGAATTCTTCCCTACCTTATTCCTGTGCTGAGATACAGGCTGCTCCAACCTGCTGTAAAATGCTTGATTTCGAGAGTGAGCGAAACTAATGAAAACATTGTTGGGGTAAAACCTAAAGGGAAAGACCTAGCACCAAATCCAATTTGCCATCTGATCTAACTTCTGGAGGCAGTCAAAATGATCCTTAGAATTCTTCCCTACCTTATTCCTGTGCTGAGATACAGGCTGCTCCAACCTGCTGTAAAATGCTTGATTTCGAGAGTGAGCGAAACTAATGAAAACATTGTTGGGGTAAAACCTAAAGGGAAAGACCTAGCACCAAATCCAATTTGCCATCTGATCTAACTTCTGGAGGCAGTCAAAATGATCCTTAGAATTCTTCCCTACCTTATTCCTGTGCTGAGATACAGGCTGCTCCAACCTGCTGTAAAATGCTTGATTTCGAGAGTGAGCGAAACTAATGAAAACATTGTTGGGGTAAAACCTAAAGGGAAAGACCTAGCACCAAATCCAATTTGCCATCTGATCTAACTTCTGGAGGCAGTCAAAATGAGTATTTGAATTCTTCCCTACCTTATTCCTGTGCTGAGATACAGGCTGCTCCAACCTGCTGTAAAATGCTTGATTTCGAGAGTGAGCGAAACTAATGAAAACATTGTTGGGGTAAAACCTAAAGGGAAAGGCCTAGCACCAAATTGCAATGGCCATCTGATCTAACTTCTGGAGGCAGTCAAAATGATCCTTAGAATTCTTCCCTACCTTATTCCTGTGCTGAGATACAGGCTGCTCCAACCTGCTGTAAAATGCTTGATTTCGAGAGTGAGCGAAACTAATGAAAACATTGTTGGGGTAAAACCTAAAGGGAAAGACCTAGCACCAAATCCAATTTGCCATCTGATCTAACTTCTGGAGGCAGTCAAAATGAGTATTTGAATTCTTCCCTACCTTATTCCTGTGCTGAGATACAGGCTGCTCCAACCTGCTGTAAAATGCTTGATTTCGAGAGTGAGCGAAACTAATGAAAACATTGTTGGGGTAAAACCTAAAGGGAAAGACCTAGCACCAAATCCAATTTGCCATCTGATCTAACTTCTGGAGGCAGTCAAATTGATCCTTAGAATTCTTCCCTACCATATTCCTGTGCTGAGATACAGGCTGCTCCAACCTGCTGTAAAATGCTTGATTTCGAGAGTGAGCGAAACTAATGAAAACATTGTTGGGGTAAAACCTAAAGGGAAAGACCTAGCACCAAATCCAATTTGCCATCTGATCTAACTTCTGGAGGCAGTCAAAATGATCCTTAGAATTCTTCCCTACCTTATTCCTGTGCTGAGATACAGGCTGCTCCAACCTGCTGTAAAATGCTTGATTTCGAGAGTGAGCGAAACTAATGAAAACATTGTTGGGGTAAAACCTAAAGGGAAAGACCTAGCACCAAATCCAATTTGCCATCTGATCTAACTTCTGGAGGCAGTCAAAATGATCCTTAGAATTCTTCCCTACCTTATTCCTGTGCTGAGATACAGGCTGCTCCAACCTGCTGTAAAATGCTTGATTTCGAGAGTGAGCGAAACTAATGAAAACATTGTTGGGGTAAAACCTAAAGGGAAAGACCTAGCACCAAATCCAATTTGCCATCTGATCTAACTTCTGGAGGCAGTCAAAATGATCCTTAGAATTCTTCCCTACCTTATTCCTGTGCTGAGATACAGGCTGCTCCAACCTGCTGTAAAATGCTTGATTTCGAGAGTGAGCGAAACTAATGAAAACATTGTTGGGGTAAAACCTAAAGGGAAAGACCTAGCACCAAATCCAATTTGCCATCTGATCTAACTTCTGGAGGCAGTCAAAATGATCCTTAGAATTCTTCCCTACCTTATTCCTGTGCTGAGATACAGGCTGCTCCAACCTGCTGTAAAATGCTTGATTTCGAGAGTGAGCGAAACTAATGAAAACATTGTTGGGGTAAAACCTAAAGGGAAAGACCTAGCACCAAATCCAATTTGCCATCTGATCTAACTTCTGGAGGCAGTCAAAATGATCCTTAGAATTCTTCCCTACCTTATTCCTGTGCTGAGATACAGGCTGCTCCAACCTGCTGTAAAATGCTTGATTTCGAGAGTGAGCGAAACTAATGAAAACATTGTTGGGGTAAAACCTAAAGGGAAAGGCCTAGCACCAAATTGCATTGGCCATCTGATCTAACTTCTGGAGGCAGTCAAAATGATCCTTAGAATTCTTCCCTACCTTATTCCTGTGCTGAGATACAGGCTGCTCCAACCTGCTGTAAAATGCTTGATTTCGAGAGTGAGCGAAACTAATGAAAACATTGTTGGGGTAAAACCTAAAGGGAAAGACCTAGCACCAAATCCAATTTGCCATCTGATCGAACTTCTGGAGGCAGTCAAAATGAGTATTTGAATTCTTCCCTACCTTATTCCTGTGCTGAGATACAGGCTGCTCCAACCTGCTGTAAAATGCTTGATTTCGAGAGTGAGCGAAACTAATGAAAACATTGTTGGGGTAAAACCTAAAGGGAAAGACCTAGCACCAAATCCAATTTGCCATCTGATCTAACTTCTGGAGGCAGTCAAAATGAGTATTTGAATTCTTCCCTACCTTATTCCTGTGCTGAGATACAGGCTGCTCCAACCTGCTGTAAAATGCTTGATTTCGAGAGTGAGCGAAACTAATGAAAACATTGTTGGGGTAAAACCTAAAGGGAAAGACCTAGCACCAAATCCAATTTGCCATCTGATCTAACTTCTGGAGGCAGTCAAAATGATCCTTAGAATTCTTCCCTACCTTATTCCTGTGCTGAGATACAGGCTGCTCCAACCTGCTGTAAAATGCTTGATTTCGAGAGTGAGCGAAACTAATGAAAACATTGTTGGGGTAAAACCTAAAGGGAAAGACCTAGCACCAAATCCAATTTGCCATCTGATCTAACTTCTGGAGGCAGTCAAAATGATCCTTAGAATTCTTCCCTACCTTATTCCTGTGCTGAGATACAGGCTGCTCCAACCTGCTGTAAAATGCTTGATTTCGAGAGTGAGCGAAACTAATGAAAACATTGTTGGGGTAAAACCTAAAGGGAAAGACCTAGCACCAAATCCAATTTGCCATCTGATCTAACTTCTGGAGGCAGTCAAAATGAGTATTTGAATTCTTCCCTACCTTATTCCTGTGCTGAGATACAGGCTGCTCCAACCTGCTGTAAAATGCTTGATTTCGAGAGTGAGCGAAACTAATGAAAACATTGTTGGGGTAAAACCTAAAGGGAAAGACCTAGCACCAAATCCAATTTGCCATCTGATCTAACTTCTGGAGGCAGTCAAAATGATCCTTAGAATTCTTCCCTACCTTATTCCTGTGCTGAGATACAGGCTGCTCCAACCTGCTGTAAAATGCTTGATTTCGAGAGTGAGCAAAACTAATGAAAACATTGTTGGGGTAAAACCTAAAGGGAAAGACCTAGCACCAAATCCAATTTGCCATCTGATCTAACTTCTGGAGGCAGTCAAAATGATCCTTAGAATTCTTCCCTACCTTATTCCTGTGCTGAGATACAGGCTGCTCCAACCTGCTGTAAAATGCTTGATTTCGAGAGTGAGCGAAACTAATGAAAACATTGTTGGGGTAAAACCTAAAGGGAAAGACCTAGCACCAAATCCAATTTGCCATCTGATCTAACTTCTGGAGGCAGTCAAAATGATCCTTAGAATTCTTCCCTACCTTATTCCTGTGCTGAGATACAGGCTGCTCCAACCTGCTGTAAAATGCTTGATTTCGAGAGTGAGCGAAACTAATGAAAACATTGTTGGGGTAAAACCTAAAGGGAAAGACCTAGCACCAAATCCAATTTGCCATCTGATCTAACTTCTGGAGGCAGTCAAAATGATCCTTAGAATTCTTCCCTACCTTATTCCTGTGCTGAGATACAGGCTGCTCCAACCTGCTGTAAAATGCTTGATTTCGAGAGTGAGCGAAACTAATGAAAACATTGTTGGGGTAAAACCTAAAGGGAAAGACCTAGCACCAAATCCAATTTGCCATCTGATCTAACTTCTGGAGGCAGTCAAAATGAGTATTTGAATTCTTCCCTACCTTATTCCTGTGCTGAGATACAGGCTGCTCCAACCTGCTGTAAAATGCTTGATTTCGAGAGTGAGCGAAACTAATGAAAACATTGTTGGGGTAAAACCTAAAGGGAAAGACCTAGCACCAAATCCAATTTGCCATCTGATCTAACTTCTGGAGGCAGTCAAAATGATCCTTAGAATTCTTCCCTACCTTATTCCTGTGCTGAGATACAGGCTGCTCCAACCTGCTGTAAAATGCTTGATTTCGAGAGTGAGCGAAACTAATGAAAACATTGTTGGGGTAAAACCTAAAGGGAAAGACCTAGCACCAAATCCAATTTGCCATCTGATCTAACTTCTGGAGGCAGTCAAAATGATCCTTAGAATTCTTCCCTACCTTATTCCTGTGCTGAGATACAGGCTGCTCCAACCTGCTGTAAAATGCTTGATTTCGAGAGTGAGCGAAACTAATGAAAACATTGTTGGGGTAAAACCTAAAGGGAAAGACCTAGCACCAAATCCAATTTGCCATCTGATCTAACTTCTGGAGGCAGTCAAAATGAGTATTTGAATTCTTCCCTACCTTATTCCTGTGCTGAGATACAGGCTGCTCCAACCTGCTGTAAAATGCTTGATTTCGAGAGTGAGCGAAACTAATGAAAACATTGTTGGGGTAAAACCTAAAGGGAAAGGCCTAGCACCAAATTGCAATGGCCATCTGATCTAACTTCTGGAGGCAGTCAAAATGATCCTTAGAATTCTTCCCTACCTTATTCCTGTGCTGAGATACAGGCTGCTCCAACCTGCTGTAAAATGCTTGATTTCGAGAGTGAGCGAAACTAATGAAAACATTGTTGGGGTAAAACCTAAAGGGAAAGACCTAGCACCAAATCCAATTTGCCATCTGATCTAACTTCTGGAGGCAGTCAAAATGAGTATTTGAATTCTTCCCTACCTTATTCCTGTGCTGAGATACAGGCTGCTCCAACCTGCTGTAAAATGCTTGATTTCGAGAGTGAGCGAAACTAATGAAAACATTGTTGGGGTAAAACCTAAAGGGAAAGACCTAGCACCAAATCCAATTTGCCATCTGATCTAACTTCTGGAGGCAGTCAAAATGAGTATTTGAATTCTTCCCTACCTAATTCCTGTACTGAGATACAGGCTGCTCCAACCTGCTGTAAAATGCTTGATTTCGAGAGTGAGCGAAACTAATGAAAACATTGTTGGGGTAAAACCTAAAGGGAAAGACCTAGCACCAAATCCAATTTGCCATCTGATCTAACTTCTGGAGGCAGTCAAAATGATCCTTAGAATTCTTCCCTACCTTATTCCTGTGCTGAGATACAGGCTGCTCCAACCTGCTGTAAAAGGCTTGATTTCCAGAGTGAGCGAAACTAATGAAAACATTGTTGGGGTAAAACCTAAAGGGAAAGACCTAGCACCAAATCCAATTTGCCATCTGATCTAACTTCTGGAGGCAGTCAAAATGATCCTTAGAATTCTTCCCTACCTTATTCCTGTGCTGAGATACAGGCTGCTCCAACCTGCTGTAAAATGCTTGATTTCGAGAGTGAGCAAAACTAATGAAAACATTGTTGGGGTAAAACCTAAAGGGAAAGACCTAGCACCAAATCCAATTTGCCATCTGATCTAACTTCTGGAGGCAGTCAAAATGAGTATTTGAATTCTTCCCTACCTTATTCCTGTGCTGAGATACAGGCTGCTCCAACCTGCTGTAAAATGCTTGATTTCGAGAGTGAGCGAAACTAATGAAAACATTGTTGGGGTAAAACCTAAAGGGAAAGACCTAGCACCAAATCCAATTTGCCATCTGATCTAACTTCTGGAGGCAGTCAAATTGATCCTTAGAATTCTTCCCTACCATATTCCTGTGCTGAGATACAGGCTGCTCCAACCTGCTGTAAAATGCTTGATTTCGAGAGTGAGCGAAACTAATGAAAACATTGTTGGGGTAAAACCTAAAGGGAAAGACCTAGCACCAAATCCAATTTGCCATCTGATCTAACTTCTGGAGGCAGTCAAAATGAGTATTTGAATTCTTCCCTACCTTATTCCTGTGCTGAGATACAGGCTGCTCCAACCTGCTGTAAAATGCTTGATTTCGAGAGTGAGCGAAACTAATGAAAACATTGTTGGGGTAAAACCTAAAGGGAAAGACCTAGCACCAAATCCAATTTGCCATCTGATCTAACTTCTGGAGGCAGTCAAATTGATCCTTAGAATTCTTCCCTACCATATTCCTGTGCTGAGATACAGGCTGCTCCAACCTGCTGTAAAATGCTTGATTTCGAGAGTGAGCGAAACTAATGAAAACATTGTTGGGGTAAAACCTAAAGGGAAAGACCTAGCACCAAATCCAATTTGCCATCTGATCTAACTTCTGGAGGCAGTCAAAATGATCCTTAGAATTCTTCCCTACCTTATTCCTGTGCTGAGATACAGGCTGCTCCAACCTGCTGTAAAATGCTTGATTTCGAGAGTGAGCGAAACTAATGAAAACATTGTTGGGGTAAAACCTAAAGGGAAAGACCTAGCACCAAATCCAATTTGCCATCTGATCTAACTTCTGGAGGCAGTCAAAATGAGTATTTGAATTCTTCCCTACCTTATTCCTGTGCTGAGATACAGGCTGCTCCAACCTGCTGTAAAATGCTTGATTTCGAGAGTGAGTGAAACTAATGAAAACATTGTTGGGGTAAAACCTAAAGGGAAAGACCTAGCACCAAATCCAATTTGCCATCTGATCTAACTTCTGGAGGCAGTCAAAATGAGTATTTGAATTCTTCCCTACCTTATTCCTGTGCTGAGATACAGGCTGCTCCAACCTGCTGTAAAATGCTTGATTTCGAGAGTGAGCGAAACTAATGAAAACATTGTTGGGGTAAAACCTAAAGGGAAAGACCTAGCACCAAATCCAATTTGCCATCTGATCTAACTTCTGGAGGCAGTCAAAATGAGCCTTAGAATTCTTCCCTACCTTATTCCTGTGCTGAGATACAGGCTGCTCCAACCTGCTGTAAAATGCTTGATTTCGAGAGTGAGCGAAACTAATGAAAACATTGTTGGGGTAAAACCTAAAGGGAAAGACCTAGCACCAAATCCAATTTGCCATCTAATCTAACTTCTGGAGGCAGTCAAAATGAGTATTTGAATTCTTCCCTACCTTATTCCTGTGCTGAGATACAGGCTGCTCCAACCTGCTGTAAAATGCTTGATTTCGAGAGTGAGCGAAACTAATGAAAACATTGTTGGGGTAAAACCTAAAGGGAAAGACCTAGCACCAAATCCAATTTGCCATCTGATCTAACTTCTGGAGGCAGTCAAAATGAGTATTTGAATTCTTCCCTACCTTATTCCTGTGCTGAGATACAGGCTGCTCCAACCTGCTGTAAAATGCTTGATTTCGAGAGTGAGCGAAACTAATGAAAACATTGTTGGGGTAAAACCTAAAGGGAAAGACCTAGCACCAAATCCAATTTGCCATCTGATCTAACTTCTGGAGGCAGTCAAAATGATCCTTAGAATTCTTCCCTACCTTATTCCTGTGCTGAGATACAGGCTGCTCCAACCTGCTGTAAAATGCTTGATTTCGAGAGTGAGCGAAACTAATGAAAACATTGTTGGGGTAAAACCTAAAGGGAAAGACCTAGCACCAAATCCAATTTGCCATCTGATCTAACTTCTGGAGGCAGTCAAAATGATCCTTAGAATTCTTCCCTACCTTATTCCTGTGCTGAGATACAGGCTGCTCCAACCTGCTGTAAAATGCTTGATTTCGAGAGTGAGCGAAACTAATGAAAACATTGTTGGGGTAAAACCTAAAGGGAAAGACCTAGCACCAAATCCAATTTGCCATCTGATCTAACTTCTGGAGGCAGTCAAAATGAGTATTTGAATTCTTCCCTACCTAATTCCTGTACTGAGATACAGGCTGCTCCAACCTGCTGTAAAATGCTTGATTTCGAGAGTGAGCGAAACTAATGAAAACATTGTTGGGGTAAAACCTAAAGGGAAAGACCTAGCACCAAATCCAATTTGCCATCTGATCTAACTTCTGGAGGCAGTCAAAATGATCCTTAGAATTCTTCCCTACCTTATTCCTGTGCTGAGATACAGGCTGCTCCAACCTGCTGTAAAAGGCTTGATTTCCAGAGTGAGCGAAACTAATGAAAACATTGTTGGGGTAAAACCTAAAGGGAAAGACCTAGCACCAAATCCAATTTGCCATCTGATCTAACTTCTGGAGGCAGTCAAAATGATCCTTAGAATTCTTCCCTACCTTATTCCTGTGCTGAGATACAGGCTGCTCCAACCTGCTGTAAAATGCTTGATTTCGAGAGTGAGCGAAACTAATGAAAACATTGTTGGGGTAAAACCTAAAGGGAAAGACCTAGCACCAAATCCAATTTGCCATCTGATCTAACTTCTGGAGGCAGTCAAAATGAGTATTTGAATTCTTCCCTACCTTATTCCTGTGCTGAGATACAGGCTGCTCCAACCTGCTGTAAAATGCTTGATTTCGAGAGTGAGCGAAACTAATGAAAACATTGTTGGGGTAAAACCTAAAGGGAAAGACCTAGCACCAAATCCAATTTGCCATCTGATCTAACTTCTGGAGGCAGTCAAATTGATCCTTAGAATTCTTCCCTACCATATTCCTGTGCTGAGATACAGGCTGCTCCAACCTGCTGTAAAATGCTTGATTTCGAGAGTGAGCGAAACTAATGAAAACATTGTTGGGGTAAAACCTAAAGGGAAAGACCTAGCACCAAATCCAATTTGCCATCTGATCTAACTTCTGGAGGCAGTCAAAATGAGTATTTGAATTCTTCCCTACCTTATTCCTGTGCTGAGATACAGGCTGCTCCAACCTGCTGTAAAATGCTTGATTTCGAGAGTGAGCGAAACTAATGAAAACATTGTTGGGGTAAAACCTAAAGGGAAAGACCTAGCACCAAATCCAATTTGCCATCTGATCTAACTTCTGGAGGCAGTCAAATTGATCCTTAGAATTCTTCCCTACCATATTCCTGTGCTGAGATACAGGCTGCTCCAACCTGCTGTAAAATGCTTGATTTCGAGAGTGAGCGAAACTAATGAAAACATTGTTGGGGTAAAACCTAAAGGGAAAGACCTAGCACCAAATCCAATTTGCCATCTGATCTAACTTCTGGAGGCAGTCAAAATGATCCTTAGAATTCTTCCCTACCTTATTCCTGTGCTGAGATACAGGCTGCTCCAACCTGCTGTAAAATGCTTGATTTCGAGAGTGAGCGAAACTAATGAAAACATTGTTGGGGTAAAACCTAAAGGGAAAGACCTAGCACCAAATCCAATTTGCCATCTGATCTAACTTCTGGAGGCAGTCAAAATGAGTATTTGAATTCTTCCCTACCTTATTCCTGTGCTGAGATACAGGCTGCTCCAACCTGCTGTAAAATGCTTGATTTCGAGAGTGAGTGAAACTAATGAAAACATTGTTGGGGTAAAACCTAAAGGGAAAGACCTAGCACCAAATCCAATTTGCCATCTGATCTAACTTCTGGAGGCAGTCAAAATGAGTATTTGAATTCTTCCCTACCTTATTCCTGTGCTGAGATACAGGCTGCTCCAACCTGCTGTAAAATGCTTGATTTCGAGAGTGAGCGAAACTAATGAAAACATTGTTGGGGTAAAACCTAAAGGGAAAGACCTAGCACCAAATCCAATTTGCCATCTGATCTAACTTCTGGAGGCAGTCAAAATGATCCTTAGAATTCTTCCCTACCTTATTCCTGTGCTGAGATACAGGCTGCTCCAACCTGCTGTAAAATGCTTGATTTCGAGAGTGAGCGAAACTAATGAAAACATTGTTGGGGTAAAACCTAAAGGGAAAGACCTAGCACCAAATCCAATTTGCCATCTAATCTAACTTCTGGAGGCAGTCAAAATGAGTATTTGAATTCTTCCCTACCTTATTCCTGTGCTGAGATACAGGCTGCTCCAACCTGCTGTAAAATGCTTGATTTCGAGAGTGAGCGAAACTAATGAAAACATTGTTGGGGTAAAACCTAAAGGGAAAGACCTAGCACCAAATCCAATTTGCCATCTGATCTAACTTCTGGAGGCAGTCAAAATGAGTATTTGAATTCTTCCCTACCTTATTCCTGTGCTGAGATACAGGCTGCTCCAACCTGCTGTAAAATGCTTGATTTCGAGAGTGAGCGAAACTAATGAAAACATTGTTGGGGTAAAACCTAAAGGGAAAGACCTAGCACCAAATCCAATTTGCCATCTGATCTAACTTCTGGAGGCAGTCAAAATGATCCTTAGAATTCTTCCCTACCTTATTCCTGTGCTGAGATACAGGCTGCTCCAACCTGCTGTAAAATGCTTGATTTCGAGAGTGAGCGAAACTAATGAAAACATTGTTGGGGTAAAACCTAAAGGGAAAGACCTAGCACCAAATCCAATTTGCCATCTGATCTAACTTCTGGAGGCAGTCAAAATGATCCTTAGAATTCTTCCCTACCTTATTCCTGTGCTGAGATACAGGCTGCTCCAACCTGCTGTAAAATGCTTGATTTCGAGAGTGAGCGAAACTAATGAAAACATTGTTGGGGTAAAACCTAAAGGGAAAGACCTAGCACCAAATCCAATTTGCCATCTGATCTAACTTCTGGAGGCAGTCAAAATGAGTATTTGAATTCTTCCCTACCTTATTCCTGTGCTGAGATACAGGCTGCTCCAACCTGCTGTAAAATGCTTGATTTCGAGAGTGAGCGAAACTAATGAAAACATTGTTGGGGTAAAACCTAAAGGGAAAGACCTAGCACCAAATCCAATTTGCCATCTGATCTAACTTCTGGAGGCAGTCAAAATGATCCTTAGAATTCTTCCCTACCTTATTCCTGTGCTGAGATACAGGCTGCTCCAACCTGCTGTAAAATGCTTGATTTCGAGAGTGAGCGAAACTAATGAAAACATTGTTGGGGTAAAACCTAAAGGGAAAGACCTAGCACCAAATCCAATTTGCCATCTGATCTAACTTCTGGAGGCAGTCAAAATGATCCTTAGAATTCTTCCCTACCTTATTCCTGTGCTGAGATACAGGCTGCTCCAACCTGCTGTAAAATGCTTGATTTCGAGAGTGAGCGAAACTAATGAAAACATTGTTGGGGTAAAACCTAAAGGGAAAGACCTAGCACCAAATCCAATTTGCCATCTGATCTAATTTCTGGAGGCAGTCAAAATGATCCTTAGAATTCTTCCCTACCTTATTCCTGTGCTGAGATACAGGCTGCTCCAACCTGCTGTAAAATGCTTGATTTCCAGAGTGAGCGAAACTAATGAAAACATTGTTGGGGTAAAACCTAAAGGGAAAGACCTAGCACCAAATCCAATTTGCCATCTGATCTAACTTCTGGAGGCAGTCAAAATGATCCTTAGAATTCTTCCCTACCTTATTCCTGTGCTGAGATACAGGCTGCTCCAACCTGCTGTAAAATGCTTGATTTCGAGAGTGAGCGAAACTAATGAAAACATTGTTGGGGTAAAACCTAAAGGGAAAGACCTAGCACCAAATCCAATTTGCCATCTGATCTAACTTCTGGAGGCAGTCAAAATGAGTATTTGAATTCTTCCCTACCTTATTCCTGTGCTGAGATACAGGCTGCTCCAACCTGCTGTAAAATGCTTGATTTCGAGAGTGAGCGAAACTAATGAAAACATTGTTGGGGTAAAACCTAAAGGGAAAGACCTAGCACCAAATCCAATTTGCCATCTGATCTAACTTCTGGAGGCAGTCAAAATGAGTATTTGAATTCTTCCCTACCTTATTCCTGTGCTGAGATACAGGCTGCTCCAACCTGCTGTAAAATGCTTGATTTCGAGAGTGAGCGAAACTAATGAAAACATTGTTGGGGTAAAACCTAAAGGGAAAGACCTAGCACCAAATCCAATTTGCCATCTGATCTAACTTCTGGAGGCAGTCAAAATGAGTATTTGAATTCTTCCCTACCTTATTCCTGTGCTGAGATACAGGCTGCTCCAACCTGCTGTAAAATGCTTGATTTCGAGAGTGAGTGAAACTAATGAAAACATTGTTGGGGTAAAACCTAAAGGGAAAGACCTAGCACCAAATCCAATTTGCCATCTGATCTAACTTCTGGAGGCAGTCAAAATGAGTATTTGAATTCTTCCCTACCTTATTCCTGTGCTGAGATACAGGCTGCTCCAACCTGCTGTAAAATGCTTGATTTCGAGAGTGAGCGAAACTAATGAAAACATTGTTGGGGTAAAACCTAAAGGGAAAGACCTAGCACCAAATCCAATTTGCCATCTGATCTAACTTCTGGAGGCAGTCAAAATGAGCCTTAGAATTCTTCCCTACCTTATTCCTGTGCTGAGATACAGGCTGCTCCAACCTGCTGTAAAATGCTTGATTTCGAGAGTGAGCGAAACTAATGAAAACATTGTTGGGGTAAAACCTAAAGGGAAAGACCTAGCACCAAATCCAATTTGCCATCTGATCTAACTTCTGGAGGCAGTCAAAATGAGTATTTGAATTCTTCCCTACCTTATTCCTGTGCTGAGATACAGGCTGCTCCAACCTGCTCTAAAATGCTTGATTTCGAGAGTGAGCGAAACTAATGAAAACATTGTTGGGGTAAAACCTAAAGGGAAAGACCTAGCACCAAATCCAATTTGCCATCTGATCTAACTTCTGGAGGCAGTCAAAATGAGTATTTGAATTCTTCCCTACCTTATTCCTGTGCTGAGATACAGGCTGCTCCAACCTGCTGTAAAATGCTTGATTTCGAGAGTGAGCGAAACTAATGAAAACATTGTTGGGGTAAAACCTAAAGGGAAAGACCTAGCACCAAATCCAATTTGCCATCTGATCTAACTTCTGGAGGCAGTCAAAATGAGTATTTGAATTCTTCCCTACCTTATTCCTGTGCTGAGATACAGGCTGCTCCAACCTGCTGTAAAATGCTTGATTTCGAGAGTGAGCGAAACTAATGAAAACATTGTTGGGGTAAAACCTAAAGGGAAAGACCTAGCACCAAATCCAATTTGCCATCTGATCTAACTTCTGGAGGCAGTCAAAATGAGTATTTGAATTCTTCCCTACCTTATTCCTGTGCTGAGATACAGGCTGCTCCAACCTGCTGTAAAATGCTTGATTTCGAGAGTGAGCGAAACTAATGAAAACATTGTTGGGGTAAAACCTAAAGGGAAAGACCTAGCACCAAATCCAATTTGCCATCTGATCTAACTTCTGGAGGCAGTCAAAATGATCCTTAGAATTCTTCCCTACCTTATTCCTGTGCTGAGATACAGGCTGCTCCAACCTGCTGTAAAATGCTTGATTTCGAGAGTGAGCGAAACTAATGAAAACATTGTTGGGGTAAAACCTAAAGGGAAAGACCTAGCACCAAATCCAATTTGCCATCTGATCTAACTTCTGGAGGCAGTCAAAATGAGCCTTAGAATTCTTCCCTACCTTATTCCTGTGCTGAGATACAGGCTGCTCCAACCTGCTGTAAAATGCTTGATTTCGAGAGTGAGCGAAACTAATGAAAACATTGTTGGGGTAAAACCTAAAGGGAAAGACCTAGCACCAAATCCAATTTGCCATCTGATCTAACTTCTGGAGGCAGTCAAAATGAGTATTTGAATTCTTCCCTACCTTATTCCTGTGCTGAGATACAGGCTGCTCCAACCTGCTGTAAAATGCTTGATTTCGAGAGTGAGCGAAACTAATGAAAACATTGTTGGGGTAAAACCTAAAGGGAAAGACCTAGCACCAAATCCAATTTGCCATCTGATCTAACTTCTGGAGGCAGTCAAAATGATCCTTAGAATTCTTCCCTACCTTATTCCTGTGCTGAGATACAGGCTGCTCCAACCTGCTGTAAAATGCTTGATTTCGAGAGTGAGCGAAACTAATGAAAACATTGTTGGGGTAAAACCTAAAGGGAAAGACCTAGCACCAAATCCAATTTGCCATCTGATCTAACTTCTGGAGGCAGTCAAAATGATCCTTAGAATTCTTCCCTACCTTATTCCTGTGCTGAGATACAGGCTGCTCCAACCTGCTGTAAAATGCTTGATTTCGAGAGTGAGCGAAACTAATGAAAACATTGTTGGGGTAAAACCTAAAGGGAAAGACCTAGCACCAAATCCAATTTGCCATCTGATCTAACTTCTGGAGGCAGTCAAAATGAGTATTTGAATTCTTCCCTACCTTATTCCTGTGCTGAGATACAGGCTGCTCCAACCTGCTGTAAAATGCTTGATTTCGAGAGTGAGCGAAACTAATGAAAACATTGTTGGGGTAAAACCTAAAGGGAAAGACCTAGCACCAAATCCAATTTGCCATCTGATCTAACTTCTGGAGGCAGTCAAAATGATCCTTAGAATTCTTCCCTACCTTATTCCTGTGCTGAGATACAGGCTGCTCCAACCTGCTGTAAAATGCTTGATTTCGAGAGTGAGCGAAACTAATGAAAACATTGTTGGGGTAAAACCTAAAGGGAAAGACCTAGCACCAAATCCAATTTGCCATCTGATCTAACTTCTGGAGGCAGTCAAAATGATCCTTAGAATTCTTCCCTACCTTATTCCTGTGCTGAGATACAGGCTGCTCCAACCTGCTGTAAAATGCTTGATTTCGAGAGTGAGCGAAACTAATGAAAACATTGTTGGGGTAAAACCTAAAGGGAAAGACCTAGCACCAAATCCAATTTGCCATCTGATCTAACTTCTGGAGGCAGTCAAAATGAGTATTTGAATTCTTCCCTACCTTATTCCTGTGCTGAGATACAGGCTGCTCCAACCTGCTGTAAAATGCTTGATTTCGAGAGTGAGCGAAACTAATGAAAACATTGTTGGGGTAAAACCTAAAGGGAAAGACCTAGCACCAAATCCAATTTGCCATCTGATCTAACTTCTGGAGGCAGTCAAAATGATCCTTAGAATTCTTCCCTACCTTATTCCTGTGCTGAGATACAGGCTGCTCCAACCTGCTGTAAAATGCTTGATTTCCAGAGTGAGCGAAACTAATGAAAACATTGTTGAGGTAAAACCTAAAGGGAAAGACCTAGCACCAAATCCAATTTGCCATCTGATCTAACTTCTGGAGGCAGTCAAAATGAGTATTTGAATTCTTCCCTACCTTATTCCTGTGCTGAGATACAGGCTGCTCCAACCTGCTGTAAAATGCTTGATTTCGAGAGTGAGCGAAACTAATGAAAACATTGTTGGGGTAAAACCTAAAGGGAAAGACCTAGCACCAAATCCAATTTGCCATCTGATCTAACTTCTGGAGGCAGTCAAAATGATCCTTAGAATTCTTCCCTACCTTATTCCTGTGCTGAGATACAGGCTGCTCCAACCTGCTGTAAAATGCTTGATTTCGAGAGTGAGCGAAACTAATGAAAACATTGTTGGGGTAAAACCTAAAGGGAAAGACCTAGCACCAAATCCAATTTGCCATCTGATCTAACTTCTGGAGGCAGTCAAAATGAGTATTTGAATTCTTCCCTACCTTATTCCTGTGCTGAGATACAGGCTGCTCCAACCTGCTGTAAAATGCTTGATTTCGAGAGTGAGCGAAACTAATGAAAACATTGTTGGGGTAAAACCTAAAGGGAAAGACCTAGCACCAAATCCAATTTGCCATCTGATCTAACTTCTGGAGGCAGTCAAAATGAGCCTTAGAATTCTTCCCTACCTTATTCCTGTGCTGAGATACAGGCTGCTCCAACCTGCTGTAAAATGCTTGATTTCGAGAGTGAGCGAAACTAATGAAAACATTGTTGGGGTAAAACCTAAAGGGAAAGACCTAGCACCAAATCCAATTTGCCATCTGATCTAACTTCTGGAGGCAGTCAAAATGATCCTTAGAATTCTTCCCTACCTTATTCCTGTGCTGAGATACAGGCTGCTCCAACCTGCTGTAAAATGCTTGATTTCGAGAGTGAGCGAAACTAATGAAAACATTGTTGGGGTAAAACCTAAAGGGAAAGACCTAGCACCAAATCCAATTTGCCATCTGATCTAACTTCTGGAGGCAGTCAAAATGAGTATTTGAATTCTTCCCTACCTTATTCCTGTGCTGAGATACAGGCTGCTCCAACCTGCTGTAAAATGCTTGATTTCGAGAGTGAGCGAAACTAATGAAAACATTGTTGGGGTAAAACCTAAAGGGAAAGACCTAGCACCAAATCCAATTTGCCATCTGATCTAACTTCTGGAGGCAGTCAAAATGATCCTTAGAATTCTTCCCTACCTTATTCCTGTGCTGAGATACAGGCTGCTCCAACCTGCTGTAAAATGCTTGATTTCCAGAGTGAGCGAAACTAATGAAAACATTGTTGAGGTAAAACCTAAAGGGAAAGACCTAGCACCAAATCCAATTTGCCATCTGATCTAACTTCTGGAGGCAGTCAAAATGAGTATTTGAATTCTTCCCTACCTTATTCCTGTGCTGAGATACAGGCTGCTCCAACCTGCTGTAAAATGCTTGATTTCGAGAGTGAGCGAAACTAATGAAAACATTGTTGGGGTAAAACCTAAAGGGAAAGACCTAGCACCAAATCCAATTTGCCATCTGATCTAACTTCTGGAGGCAGTCAAAATGATCCTTAGAATTCTTCCCTACCTTATTCCTGTGCTGAGATACAGGCTGCTCCAACCTGCTGTAAAATGCTTGATTTCGAGAGTGAGCAAAACTAATGAAAACATTGTTGGGGTAAAACCTAAAGGGAAAGACCTAGCACCAAATCCAATTTGCCATCTGATCTAACTTCTGGAGGCAGTCAAAATGAGCCTTAGAATTCTTCCCTACCTTATTCCTGTGCTGAGATACAGGCTGCTCCAACCTGCTGTAAAATGCTTGATTTCCAGAGTGAGCGAAACTAATGAAAACATTGTTGGGGTAAAACCTAAAGGGAAAGACCTAGCACCAAATCCAATTTGCCATCTGATCTAACTTCTGGAGGCAGTCAAAATGAGCCTTAGAATTCTTCCCTACCTTATTCCTGTGCTGAGATACAGGCTGCTCCAACCTGCTGTAAAATGCTTGATTTCGAGAGTGAGCGAAACTAATGAAAACATTGTTGGGGTAAAACCTAAAGGGAAAGACCTAGCACCAAATCCAATTTGCCATCTGATCTAACTTCTGGAGGCAGTCAAAATGAGTATTTGAATTCTTCCCTACCTTATTCCTGTGCTGAGATACAGGCTGCTCCAACCTGCTGTAAAATGCTTGATTTCGAGAGTGAGCGAAACTAATGAAAACATTGTTGGGGTAAAACCTAAAGGGAAAGACCTAGCACCAAATCCAATTTGCCATCTGATCTAACTTCTGGAGGCAGTCAAAATGAGCCTTAGAATTCTTCCCTACCTTATTCCTGTGCTGAGATACAGGCTGCTCCAACCTGCTGTAAAATGCTTGATTTCGAGAGTGAGCGAAACTAATGAAAACATTGTTGGGGTAAAACCTAAAGGGAAAGACCTAGCACCAAATCCAATTTGCCATCTGATCTAACTTCTGGAGGCAGTCAAAATGATCCTTAGAATTCTTCCCTACCTTATTCCTGTGCTGAGATACAGGCTGCTCCAACCTGCTGTAAAATGCTTGATTTCGAGAGTGAGCGAAACTAATGAAAACATTGTTGGGGTAAAACCTAAAGGGAAAGACCTAGCACCAAATCCAATTTGCCATCTGATCTAACTTCTGGAGGCAGTCAAAATGAGTATTTGAATTCTTCCCTACCTTATTCCTGTGCTGAGATACAGGCTGCTCCAACCTGCTGTAAAATGCTTGATTTCGAGAGTGAGCGAAACTAATGAAAACATTGTTGGGGTAAAACCTAAAGGGAAAGACCTAGCACCAAATCCAATTTGCCATCTGATCTAACTTCTGGAGGCAGTCAAAATGATCCTTAGAATTCTTCCCTACCTTATTCCTGTGCTGAGATACAGGCTGCTCCAACCTGCTGTAAAATGCTTGATTTCCAGAGTGAGCGAAACTAATGAAAACATTGTTGAGGTAAAACCTAAAGGGAAAGACCTAGCACCAAATCCAATTTGCCATCTGATCTAACTTCTGGAGGCAGTCAAAATGAGTATTTGAATTCTTCCCTACCTTATTCCTGTGCTGAGATACAGGCTGCTCCAACCTGCTGTAAAATGCTTGATTTCGAGAGTGAGCGAAACTAATGAAAACATTGTTGGGGTAAAACCTAAAGGGAAAGACCTAGCACCAAATCCAATTTGCCATCTGATCTAACTTCTGGAGGCAGTCAAAATGATCCTTAGAATTCTTCCCTACCTTATTCCTGTGCTGAGATACAGGCTGCTCCAACCTGCTGTAAAATGCTTGATTTCGAGAGTGAGCAAAACTAATGAAAACATTGTTGGGGTAAAACCTAAAGGGAAAGACCTAGCACCAAATCCAATTTGCCATCTGATCTAACTTCTGGAGGCAGTCAAAATGAGCCTTAGAATTCTTCCCTACCTTATTCCTGTGCTGAGATACAGGCTGCTCCAACCTGCTGTAAAATGCTTGATTTCCAGAGTGAGCGAAACTAATGAAAACATTGTTGGGGTAAAACCTAAAGGGAAAGACCTAGCACCAAATCCAATTTGCCATCTGATCTAACTTCTGGAGGCAGTCAAAATGAGTATTTGAATTCTTCCCTACCTTATTCCTGTGCTGAGATACAGGCTGCTCCAACCTGCTGTAAAATGCTTGATTTCGAGAGTGAGCGAAACTAATGAAAACATTGTTGGGGTAAAACCTAAAGGGAAAGACCTAGCACCAAATCCAATTTGCCATCTGATCTAACTTCTGGAGGCAGTCAAAATGATCCTTAGAATTCTTCCCTACCTTATTCCTGTGCTGAGATACAGGCTGCTCCAACCTGCTGTAAAATGCTTGATTTCCAGAGTGAGCGAAACTAATGAAAACATTGTTGAGGTAAAACCTAAAGGGAAAGACCTAGCACCAAATCCAATTTGCCATCTGATCTAACTTCTGGAGGCAGTCAAAATGAGTATTTGAATTCTTCCCTACCTTATTCCTGTGCTGAGATACAGGCTGCTCCAACCTGCTGTAAAATGCTTGATTTCGAGAGTGAGCGAAACTAATGAAAACATTGTTGGGGTAAAACCTAAAGGGAAAGACCTAGCACCAAATCCAATTTGCCATCTGATCTAACTTCTGGAGGCAGTCAAAATGATCCTTAGAATTCTTCCCTACCTTATTCCTGTGCTGAGATACAGGCTGCTCCAACCTGCTGTAAAATGCTTGATTTCGAGAGTGAGCGAAACTAATGAAAACATTGTTGGGGTAAAACCTAAAGGGAAAGACCTAGCACCAAATCCAATTTGCCATCTGATCTAACTTCTGGAGGCAGTCAAAATGAGTATTTGAATTCTTCCCTACCTTATTCCTGTGCTGAGATACAGGCTGCTCCAACCTGCTGTAAAATGCTTGATTTCGAGAGTGAGCGAAACTAATGAAAACATTGTTGGGGTAAAACCTAAAGGGAAAGACCTAGCACCAAATCCAATTTGCCATCTGATCTAACTTCTGGAGGCAGTCAAAATGAGCCTTAGAATTCTTCCCTACCTTATTCCTGTGCTGAGATACAGGCTGCTCCAACCTGCTGTAAAATGCTTGATTTCGAGAGTGAGCGAAACTAATGAAAACATTGTTGGGGTAAAACCTAAAGGGAAAGACCTAGCACCAAATCCAATTTGCCATCTGATCTAACTTCTGGAGGCAGTCAAAATGATCCTTAGAATTCTTCCCTACCTTATTCCTGTGCTGAGATACAGGCTGCTCCAACCTGCTGTAAAATGCTTGATTTCGAGAGTGAGCGAAACTAATGAAAACATTGTTGGGGTAAAACCTAAAGGGAAAGACCTAGCACCAAATCCAATTTGCCATCTGATCTAACTTCTGGAGGCAGTCAAAATGAGTATTTGAATTCTTCCCTACCTTATTCCTGTGCTGAGATACAGGCTGCTCCAACCTGCTGTAAAATGCTTGATTTCGAGAGTGAGCGAAACTAATGAAAACATTGTTGGGGTAAAACCTAAAGGGAAAGACCTAGCACCAAATCCAATTTGCCATCTGATCTAACTTCTGGAGGCAGTCAAAATGATCCTTAGAATTCTTCCCTACCTTATTCCTGTGCTGAGATACAGGCTGCTCCAACCTGCTGTAAAATGCTTGATTTCCAGAGTGAGCGAAACTAATGAAAACATTGTTGAGGTAAAACCTAAAGGGAAAGACCTAGCACCAAATCCAATTTGCCATCTGATCTAACTTCTGGAGGCAGTCAAAATGAGTATTTGAATTCTTCCCTACCTTATTCCTGTGCTGAGATACAGGCTGCTCCAACCTGCTGTAAAATGCTTGATTTCGAGAGTGAGCGAAACTAATGAAAACATTGTTGGGGTAAAACCTAAAGGGAAAGACCTAGCACCAAATCCAATTTGCCATCTGATCTAACTTCTGGAGGCAGTCAAAATGATCCTTAGAATTCTTCCCTACCTTATTCCTGTGCTGAGATACAGGCTGCTCCAACCTGCTGTAAAATGCTTGATTTCGAGAGTGAGCAAAACTAATGAAAACATTGTTGGGGTAAAACCTAAAGGGAAAGACCTAGCACCAAATCCAATTTGCCATCTGATCTAACTTCTGGAGGCAGTCAAAATGAGCCTTAGAATTCTTCCCTACCTTATTCCTGTGCTGAGATACAGGCTGCTCCAACCTGCTGTAAAATGCTTGATTTCCAGAGTGAGCGAAACTAATGAAAACATTGTTGGGGTAAAACCTAAAGGGAAAGACCTAGCACCAAATCCAATTTGCCATCTGATCTAACTTCTGGAGGCAGTCAAAATGATCCTTAGAATTCTTCCCTACCTTATTCCTGTGCTGAGATACAGGCTGCTCCAACCTGCTGTAAAATGCTTGATTTCGAGAGTGAGCGAAACTAATGAAAACATTGTTGGGGTAAAACCTAAAGGGAAAGACCTAGCACCAAATCCAATTTGCCATCTGATCTAACTTCTGGAGGCAGTCAAAATGAGTATTTGAATTCTTCCCTACCTTATTCCTGTGCTGAGATACAGGCTGCTCCAACCTGCTGTAAAATGCTTGATTTCGAGAGTGAGCGAAACTAATGAAAACATTGTTGGGGTAAAACCTAAAGGGAAAGACCTAGCACCAAATCCAATTTGCCATCTGATCTAACTTCTGGAGGCAGTCAAAATGAGTATTTGAATTCTTCCCTACCTTATTCCTGTGCTGAGATACAGGCTGCTCCAACCTGCTGTAAAATGCTTGATTTCGAGAGTGAGCGAAACTAATGAAAACATTGTTGGGGTAAAACCTAAAGGGAAAGACCTAGCACCAAATCCAATTTGCCATCTGATCTAACTTCTGGAGGCAGTCAAAATGAGTATTTGAATTCTTCCCTACCTTATTCCTGTGCTGAGATACAGGCTGCTCCAACCTGCTGTAAAATGCTTGATTTCGAGAGTGAGTGAAACTAATGAAAACATTGTTGGGGTAAAACCTAAAGGGAAAGACCTAGCACCAAATCCAATTTGCCATCTGATCTAACTTCTGGAGGCAGTCAAAATGAGTATTTGAATTCTTCCCTACCTTATTCCTGTGCTGAGATACAGGCTGCTCCAACCTGCTGTAAAATGCTTGATTTCGAGAGTGAGCGAAACTAATGAAAACATTGTTGGGGTAAAACCTAAAGGGAAAGACCTAGCACCAAATCCAATTTGCCATCTGATCTAACTTCTGGAGGCAGTCAAAATGATCCTTAGAATTCTTCCCTACCTTATTCCTGTGCTGAGATACAGGCTGCTCCAACCTGCTGTAAAATGCTTGATTTCGAGAGTGAGCGAAACTAATGAAAACATTGTTGGGGTAAAACCTAAAGGGAAAGACCTAGCACCAAATCCAATTTGCCATCTAATCTAACTTCTGGAGGCAGTCAAAATGAGTATTTGAATTCTTCCCTACCTTATTCCTGTGCTGAGATACAGGCTGCTCCAACCTGCTGTAAAATGCTTGATTTCGAGAGTGAGCGAAACTAATGAAAACATTGTTGGGGTAAAACCTAAAGGGAAAGACCTAGCACCAAATCCAATTTGCCATCTGATCTAACTTCTGGAGGCAGTCAAAATGAGTATTTGAATTCTTCCCTACCTTATTCCTGTGCTGAGATACAGGCTGCTCCAACCTGCTGTAAAATGCTTGATTTCGAGAGTGAGCGAAACTAATGAAAACATTGTTGGGGTAAAACCTAAAGGGAAAGACCTAGCACCAAATCCAATTTGCCATCTGATCTAACTTCTGGAGGCAGTCAAAATGATCCTTAGAATTCTTCCCTACCTTATTCCTGTGCTGAGATACAGGCTGCTCCAACCTGCTGTAAAATGCTTGATTTCGAGAGTGAGCGAAACTAATGAAAACATTGTTGGGGTAAAACCTAAAGGGAAAGACCTAGCACCAAATCCAATTTGCCATCTGATCTAACTTCTGGAGGCAGTCAAAATGAGTATTTGAATTCTTCCCTACCTTATTCCTGTGCTGAGATACAGGCTGCTCCAACCTGCTGTAAAATGCTTGATTTCGAGAGTGAGCGAAACTAATGAAAACATTGTTGGGGTAAAACCTAAAGGGAAAGACCTAGCACCAAATCCAATTTGCCATCTGATCTAACTTCTGGAGGCAGTCAAAATGAGTATTTGAATTCTTCCCTACCTTATTCCTGTGCTGAGATACAGGCTGCTCCAACCTGCTGTAAAATGCTTGATTTCGAGAGTGAGCGAAACTAATGAAAACATTGTTGGGGTAAAACCTAAAGGGAAAGACCTAGCACCAAATCCAATTTGCCATCTGATCTAACTTCTGGAGGCAGTCAAAATGAGCCTTAGAATTCTTCCCTACCTTATTCCTGTGCTGAGATACAGGCTGCTCCAACCTGCTGTAAAATGCTTGATTTCGAGAGTGAGCGAAACTAATGAAAACATTGTTGGGGTAAAACCTAAAGGGAAAGACCTAGCACCAAATCCAATTTGCCATCTGATCTAACTTCTGGAGGCAGTCAAAATGAGTATTTGAATTCTTCCCTACCTTATTCCTGTGCTGAGATACAGGCTGCTCCAACCTGCTGTAAAATGCTTGATTTCGAGAGTGAGCGAAACTAATGAAAACATTGTTGGGGTAAAACCTAAAGGGAAAGACCTAGCACCAAATCCAATTTGCCATCTGATCTAACTTCTGGAGGCAGTCAAAATGAGTATTTGAATTCTTCCCTACCATATTCCTGTGCTGAGATACAGGCTGCTCCAACCTGCTGTAAAATGCTTGATTTCGAGAGTGAGCGAAACTAATGAAAACATTGTTGGGGTAAAACCTAAAGGGAAAGACCTAGCACCAAATCCAATTTGCCATCTGATCTAACTTCTGGAGGCAGTCAAAATGAGTATTTGAATTCTTCCCTACCTTATTCCTGTGCTGAGATACAGGCTGCTCCAACCTGCTGTAAAATGCTTGATTTCGAGAGTGAGCGAAACTAATGAAAACATTGTTGGGGTAAAACCTAAAGGGAAAGACCTAGCACCAAATCCAATTTGCCATCTGATCTAACTTCTGGAGGCAGTCAAAATGATCCTTAGAATTCTTCCCTACCTTATTCCTGTGCTGAGATACAGGCTGCTCCAACCTGCTGTAAAATGCTTGATTTCGAGAGTGAGCGAAACTAATGAAAACATTGTTGGGGTAAAACCTAAAGGGAAAGACCTAGCACCAAATCCAATTTGCCATCTGATCTAACTTCTGGAGGCAGTCAAAATGAGTATTTGAATTCTTCCCTACCTTATTCCTGTGCTGAGATACAGGCTGCTCCAACCTGCTGTAAAATGCTTGATTTCGAGAGTGAGTGAAACTAATGAAAACATTGTTGGGGTAAAACCTAAAGGGAAAGACCTAGCACCAAATCCAATTTGCCATCTGATCTAACTTCTGGAGGCAGTCAAAATGAGTATTTGAATTCTTCCCTACCTTATTCCTGTGCTGAGATACAGGCTGCTCCAACCTGCTGTAAAATGCTTGATTTCGAGAGTGAGCGAAACTAATGAAAACATTGTTGGGGTAAAACCTAAAGGGAAAGACCTAGCACCAAATCCAATTTGCCATCTGATCTAACTTCTGGAGGCAGTCAAAATGATCCTTAGAATTCTTCCCTACCTTATTCCTGTGCTGAGATACAGGCTGCTCCAACCTGCTGTAAAATGCTTGATTTCGAGAGTGAGCGAAACTAATGAAAACATTGTTGGGGTAAAACCTAAAGGGAAAGACCTAGCACCAAATCCAATTTGCCATCTAATCTAACTTCTGGAGGCAGTCAAAATGAGTATTTGAATTCTTCCCTACCTTATTCCTGTGCTGAGATACAGGCTGCTCCAACCTGCTGTAAAATGCTTGATTTCGAGAGTGAGCGAAACTAATGAAAACATTGTTGGGGTAAAACCTAAAGGGAAAGACCTAGCACCAAATCCAATTTGCCATCTGATCTAACTTCTGGAGGCAGTCAAAATGAGTATTTGAATTCTTCCCTACCTTATTCCTGTGCTGAGATACAGGCTGCTCCAACCTGCTGTAAAATGCTTGATTT